>NC_133620.1:48722428-48854509 GCF_048593235.1 Sminthopsis crassicaudata
TAATCCAATATATCTTAAATATGTGGATATCCGTTGAGAAAGAACTAAAAATTCGGATCTTTTTCAAGCAAGAGAGTACAAATTTTACTGTAGAAGTATTTACAGCATTAAATTGTTTAAACATATCAGACCCTTGAAAGATTGTATTATGTATTATTAAAAGGTTATAGACATTCCTTTGGAGTGCTGAGGAGCAGTTTAACAGTTTTATTCCAGTAAAACAGATGGCAATCGCGGTGAGTCTGGCTTTGCTATTGTCATTCATCCAGACGCTCCTTTCCCTTTTGCCTTTTTATCTGAGCGAACAGACTCCTTCCCCAAGAGGTTAAAGGGTACACGGATCTCAATGTCTGGTATGGGCTGACCTGCCTACCTCTGAAGAGCCTTTGAGACCGATCCGGGCCGTTCTAATTCGAACTGAGGCGAGACCTGTTTCTTCTTTCACTTCTTCCACCTTGTCTCTCTTATTACTGCGAGAAAAATCGAGCAGACACCACAGTTTGAGGCAAAACAATTATCTGGGTTCTGGGTGATTGGGAAAGACAAGCTAGTCAGGGATTCCCTGTGACAGATAAGAAAGAAGGGAATCTTTGTTTCCAATCTACAAAGTGAATTATTGACAACCAAATCCTCTTTTCAAACTCTTGTCTAATCCATGTTGACATTTCCCTTTTCCTTCTTGCTCATTATGAAAGTTCTTTTCTTCATCATTCCAGGAGAGACCCTTATATATACAGCAGCGAACAGTTTAAAGAACGCCTTTGGGATTTGGGGGCAACCGTCTTGTAACTTATCGATTTAATAATTTCAAATCGCAATTTGAAAGGTTTCTTTTAAAATGTTTTGGCCATACCAGAGGTTTAGCTTAGCCCAAGATTGTGGTGTGGGCTCACTTTCACTCTTTTCCCCTTTATTTTTAAAAAATTTTTTTTACTGAGGTAATTAGGATTAAGTGACTTGCCCAGGGTCACACAGCTAGGAAGTGTTAAGTATCTGAGCCCATCACTTTCACTTTTTAAAAACATTATTATAGCTTTTTATTGACAGACCATATGCATGGGTAATTTTTCAACATTGACCCTTGCAAATATTTATGTCCAACTTTCTCTCCACCCTCTCCCCAAGATGGCAGGCAGTCTCAAACATGTTAAATATGTTAAAGTGTATCTTAAATACAATATATATATCTATATATATCTATATCTATATATCTATATATATATATCTATATATATCTATCACTTTCACTATTATACATCTCTGAGACTTGATACAGCTGGATAAGCTTTGGGAAAGGAGTGTTTTTGCATTTTTCTGTGCTTTGGAAGTACAGGCTGCTAGCCAGCCAAACATCCAGAGAATATACTTGACAATGGGCTGGTGGTTCTCTTGGAAGTAGGGAGAGTTTCATTTCAGAAAGTGTTTTAAGCAAATAGAAGAAAGAAAGAAAAGTGCTGGAATATGAAAGAAATAGGCAATTTAGGAGGGTTTAAAGCTTTTTTTAAAAGTCACAATCTGTTTATATTAACAGTGAAAAGAATGTTTTGCAGTTTTCAGAAGTTTTGAGGCAGATTAAATCAAACTTCTTTTTAAAAGCTTTTCATTCAGCACCAAATTTCTCAGGCTATAGTTGAGCCACAGCATCAGAACTGGGAAAAAAAAAAATCCTACTATCAAAGGGAGAAAGGCTTTCGGCAGTTTATAATCTAGTTGCTCCCCATATTGTCACTCAGAATTTATTTTCAAGCAACGTTTTGTGTCAACAGCAAAAAAAAAAAAAAAAAAAAAAAAGCCCTCAATAGTATTTAATTAATAATAGCATTGTAACTGACTACCTTACAATTTATGCAAACCTCATAAAATGAAAGAGGCAGGGTGCCACACGTTAGTAGACTTTACAGTATTGTATGATGAAAGAAATGGAACTCAAAATTTAAAAAATTTAAAAATAATTTTTGTTAACATGTAATTGAGAAAAATGAAAATTCAATGTAAAAAAATATTGTGGACTTTAAATCAAAAGCCCCTAGGAAACCTTTTTCTGTCTTGTTTCTAGATTTCAACATTGGGAATGAGAATGTGATGTTATCAGGGGAAGCCTTTCACCCCTCAGTGTTAAAACTATAAAGGATAGTGATTCATAAAGAGACAAAATCCCTAGCAACCTTCTGTGTGGATAAAAGGCCTATATAAACACTCCAACTCTGACTGTTGTGAAACCGTGGTCCCCTTTCCACATTGTTATTTAGACTGGGAAACAGTGGTTATGTGACAAGTCCTTTGTCAATTTTGTTTCCCTGTCTCTATGAAGAATTAGTAATATCCACACCCAGAGTTGTCTGTGAAGCTGGAATACTTGCAATTTGCCTTGCAGATTATTGATATATCTTTGATAAACTGCCTAGCAATAATGCATTTCCAAAATATATTTGTGGATGAGATTAAAAGCCACTCATGTTGGAATAAATGATTAATTTCAAATTGATTAAGTTGTTGTTATTTTACTAATTAAAGTTTTGTATCCTAGGAATTGGATTGCTTAAAGAGTGAAATTGTTTAAAACTTAAATATTCAAAAGGTTATTAATAATATTGTCAGCTACTGTTAAAGATGATGTCATAATATCTTATTAACTCAACTCCTCCCATTCTCCAAGAGCATTTGAAGATATTCTGATGAACTGAACTTTAAGGAACAGGAATCTCTCCCAGTCAATGTGTGAAAAATTGCATATCTGTATATAGTAATAAGTCTATCAGAAGACATGAGAATTGTAAAATTGTATCTCTTCCTAAATTATAGTTTGGCAACAATGAAAACTATATTTAAGACTTACAGTGATAACAATTTTCTTGAGGTTTTGAGTAGATTGTCATGAATTCACTATATGTGTAAAAGTTCCAAAATATACTATTTATGCTTCTTATCCCACATGTCACATAGTCAAACAATTGGAATATCTGTGCATTGTTTTCATATCTATTCCTCACTTTGGTCATTTTAAGTCTCCCTTCTACTTACTCATTAGCTTAAACTCTTATTGGCTATCTCTGTCCTAAAGCCCATGTAAAATAGCCAGATATACTTCCTTTTCTGAGAATTTGGCTCATTCCTGTTACTTTCTACATCTGAAAAATTCAGTTGGCTAAAAGACTTTCAGAGTGCAAAGGCTGCAGTACAAACTGGACTTTTAGACCAGATATTAAAGAACTTCCAAAGGACCAGCAGTCTTAAGGACTTAAGTCACCTGAGAAGGCAATCAACATTGAAGAAAGGACTTTTGGACTGTTCATGATGCTATATTCCACTTGCCAAACAATTGTAATATGTGTCTTAACTTGTAACTTTTTTTCTTAAACATACTCTTTAAAAAACACATTTTAATTTATTTATTTTATTTTATTTTATTAAAGCTTTTTATTTACAAAACATGCATGGGTAATTTTTCAACATTGACCCTTGCAAAAACTTCTGTTCCAAATTTTTCCCTCCTTCCCCACAACCCCTTCCCTGCATGTCAGGTAATCCAATACATATTAAATATGTTAAAATATATGTTAAATCCAATATATGTATACATAATTATACAGTTATCTTTCTGCACAGGAAAATAGGATCAGGAAGGGAAAAAAACTGAGAAAGAAAACAAAATGCAAGCAAACAACAACAGAGAGAGTTAAAATGCTATGTTGTGATCCATACTCAATTCCCACAGTAGTCCTCTCTCTGGGTATAGATGGCTCTTTTCATCACTGAACAATTGGAACTGGAAAAACACACTTTTATTTAAAGTTCCAAATTGTTTCCCTCTCTGTCTCTCCCTTCCTCCCCTTCATAGTTGTTGATGGACATTTCCTTTAGTCCCCCCCTTTCTAAAGATGACCAATCCTGATTGTAATGATTGCATGATTTATGGCCTCTCAAAACCTTCCTCGCATAAGAAAGGACTTGAATCCAGTTGCTAAAGAATGTCCCTCCCTTCTTCCTGAGATGGTAAGCAATCAGATATAGGTTGTACATGTGCAATTATGTATAATATTTTCATATTATTTGTTCAAGAAGACTCAAAAGAAAGAAAATGAAAACTAGTATAAAGTCTGTATACAAACAGTATCAGTTCTTTCTCTAATAGTGTGCTTCACTCTTAGTCCTTTGGGATTGTCTTAGATCATTGTATTGCTGAGAATAGCTAAGTCACAAGCTTCGTTATAAAATATTGCTGTTACAGTTCACTTCACTATTCATTAGTTCATGTAAGTTTTTTTAGGTTTTTTGAAATCATCCAGCTTGTCATTTCTCTTTTTTCTTTAAAAAAATGTTTTAATAATAGCATTTTATTTTCAAAATACATGCAAAGATAGTTTTCAACATTTACCCTTGCAAAACCTTGTGTTCCAAATTTTTCTCCCTTTCTCCCCTCCATCCCCTTCTTCTAGACAACAAGTAATCCAATAGAGGTTAAACATGCGATTCTTTAAAACATATTTCTACATTTATCATGATGCACAAAAAAGAATCAGATCAAAAAGAAGAAATAATGAGAAAGAAAAAAGCAAACAAATAATAAACAAAATTTAAAAAAAAGATGAAAATATTAAGTTGTGATCCACATATGGAAGTATATGGTTCTCTCCATCATAAGTGTATTGGAATTGGCTTGAATCCCTTCAGTAAGTCTATTATTGTTTAGAGGCAGTTACGTGGTGTGGTACAATGGATAGAAACAAGTACTTAAACTTAAAGGAGGAAGATCGTAGTTCAAATTTGTTCTCAGACAGTAGGTGTGTAACACGGTGTTAGTCACAACTTCTTTGTCCTTAAGTTTTCCTGTCTCTAAAATCAGGATAATAGCTAACTTCCAGGACTTTATTAAGGATCAAATGAGATAATAATTGTAAAGTACTTTGCAAACTGTAATGTTAGATATTACAAGAATGCACTTTCTACCTACCACCGGGCCCACCAAATTCATGTCTAAAAGTAGCATTGCTGTCTTCTTAATGATCATTCCCAAAGATGGGTCTCTATCCCTAGGGCATCAGTGCTACCCAGGCTTTAAAATCCAGCCTCTATTCTGACTCTCTGAAGTCTTGCTTTCTCAGCCCTTGATGTTCACAAATTGAAGGATTCCACTTTCTATAGCTATAATGTAAAAGGATGAGAAAAAGCCCAAGTTGTCGAACTTTTGTCAGAGGACTTGTGGCCTCAGAGCAGGAGAAGAGAGCCTGAGACTCTCCCCTTTACTTCATGGTCTCATTGGATGCCCATGAGTGAAGAAATTCTGTTACTCTCCCCTGACTTTCATTCAGCCACAATGCCCGGAGTTGACTCAGATGTTTTCTCAGCTATGTAGTGAATGGAAAAAGGTTACTCTCAACAAGAATCAGTTACAAAATGTCCATGCGTAAATTTGTTCATGGCACTTCTAACACACAGTCCATAATTCATTTGGAAGTAGCACCTTAGCATTAGATCAGGAGATCCCATCTTAGCAAAAGAATGGGGTCTGAATATCTGCCAGCCCTTCATTCTGTCTGTATTGTTTTTTGATTTTTTATGTTTTCTAATTATAGCTTTTTTGTTTTCAAAATAAATACATGGATAATTTTCAACTTTCACCCCTACAAAACCTTGTATTCTAATTTCCCCCCCTCCCTTTTCCTCTTCTCCCCCAGTTGGCAAGTGATCCAATATATATATATATTAAACATGGGCAGTTCCTTTATACATACTTCCACAAATATCATGCTGCACAAGAAAAATCAGATCCAAAAGGGGAAAAAAATGAGAAAGAAAACAAAATGCAAGCAAACAACAAAAAAGAATAAAAATACTATGTTGTGTAGACTGTGAACACATTCAGTTCCCACTGTCTTCTCTCTGAGAACAGATAGCTTTCTTCATTACAAGATCACTGGAACTGGTCTGAATTACTTCATTGTTGACAAGAGCCATGTACATCAGAATAGGTCATCATATAAGCTTACAGTTGCCTTGTATAATGATCTCCTGGTTCTGCTCATTTCACTTAGCATCAGTATACGTAAGTCTTTCCAGGCCTCTCTGAAATTATTCTATTGAGAATTTTTTATAGAGCAATAATATTTCATAACATTCATATACCATAATTTGTTCAGTCATTCTCCAATTGATGGTATGATTTTTTTTTTTTTAAATAGCTTTGGCCTGAACTGATCTGATTTTCATTATCTGAACTAGGGTCATTTAACATACAGCATATCCATTAAATACATGGTGAGTTGTATTTATGGTATATTATCTCCCAACTTTTTTCCTTTTTCTTTTTTTTTTTTTTAATAATGAAATCTATCACAATTTTAAAATTATATTTGGATATTACAAAAAACAAAGGATAAAATCCATCCTTTTAAGTTACACAGTGCAAATTGTACTTTTGGTATATTATCAATGATTACTTTCACATAAGAAGGGACTTAAGAAAGATACAGGATAGAAATAACTGGGGAAAAATAAATCACAATCCAATTAGAAGGGTAGAGTGGGAGATGTACATAGACAGACTGAGTGTCAACAAAATGTTGACAGATCTAGGGGAACATTATGAAAGGATATAAATAATGATCTAAAGGATGAGATGGTGAAGGATGACACATAGATGAGATCATGGATCAATCAGGGTGTGAAGACATTTGTAATTTAAACATTTATATTTAACATGAATTACTTATGATGTAATTCATAATTAAAACTTATTAAGAAGAAGGGAGCAATTATGAATTTCTCAAAAAATATTTTAATCCTGAAAGAGGTAAGGATCATAAAACTACCACGCTGGGGAGAGTTCGTTGTCAATGGGTTTTAAACTGAGAGTAAAATGAGCTGGTCGCCATCTGGTGTACAAATTGAGAAGTTAGTCACACACATAGGCTCATTGGAGCTTAGGTCACATGTGATGATTTAATGTAAAAATTAGCAAGACATGTCCATTTTCTCAGTGGAAATTTCTCAAGCCAACTAAAAAAAAATACTGCTTATATGTAGAAGTACCTACTTATTGTTTAAAATGTAAATATGAACTTAGGCCATGCATTTTTAGCCAAGCCATTTTTAGCTTACCTTGTAAATTATTATAACTTCACATGATTAAAATTTATTCAGAATTTAATTCAAACTTTTTGTGAAAGAAAAAAAATGCACACTGTGTTTTAGACATCTTCCTGCCAGAAACGATTTTATTATTTTGTATTAAATTAATTCTAAACTTTTCTCCTCAGGAGACAGAAGGTCAGAGTTACTCTCTCTCTGAAAATCTTTATTTTGTTTGCAATGTGAAGCTCAAGTTTGTCTATAGCCCAAATATACTTTACCCCAATCAATCATCACTCCCAAAAATTTCTTTTTTTTTAATTATAGCTTTTTATTTATAAAATATATGCATGGGTAATTTTTCATCATTGACTTTTGAGAAACCTTCTGTTCCAACTTTCCCCCTCCTTTCCCCCACCCCCTCTCCTAGATAGCAGGGGGTCAAATACATGTTAAATATGTTAAAGTATCTTTTAAATACAATATATGTATACACATTTATATAGTTATCTTGATGCACAAGAAAAAAATGGATTTAGAAAGAAGGTAAAATTAACCTGGGAAGGAAAATAAAAATGCGAGCAAACAATAACAGAGTGGAAATGCTATGTTGTGGTACACACTCATTTCCCATAGTTCTTTCCCTGACTCCCAAATATTTCTAAACCACTATTAGAGTCATCAAATCAAACTTCTTCAAGGGTCTGCAAAAATCTGGGGCTATCAACGTTTTTATTTTTTGAAAATATACAATATATAGGGCATATAGACTCTGGGCTCACTCTTCCAGCTCTCATTATGACAAGTCAAATTCTCCAACTCAGAGCTCTAGAGGTAATCTTGAGGGGGGGGTGAAGAAAGCTTGGGAGAATAGACTTTAAAATGGTATATAACTATATATTTATATATATGTATATATATATTTAGATAGCAGCTTCTTTGTTTTTTTAAATTAATTTTATAATTATAATTTTTTGACAGTACATATGCATGAGTAATTTTTTACCACATTATCCCTTGTACTCACTTCTGTTCCGAATTTTCCCTTCCTTCCCTCCACCCCCTTCCCTAGATGACAGGCAGTCCCATACATGTTAAATGTTCTAACAATATTTTTACCAACCAAATTCACTCCTGGGTGTGGCAAAGCTGATGATGTTCCCTAGCTTTCAGGACACTGTCTCACATCCTCTGCTGCAGAAAACTGGCTGGCACAGCTCTCTGAATGACTGGGTTTATTTATTTATTTTGGTAGAGCACAGCATCTCAGCTGGACAACTCAATATGCTTCCAGGTTAGGTCAGTTTAAAGTTAATATAGGTTCTGAATTTGCATTCACCAGGCACACACTTAAAGGAAGTAAGTACAAGTTTATTACTGCTCAGATATTGATTCAAACAGAATATAAGGGAAACTTAGAAATAACATATGACTAACAAATAAGGTTATCATCATAACAATAATGAGACAGGCAACATCACCAATTAAGGGAAGCATTAATTCCTGAGCCTCTCAGCTAAGGAATCCTGAGTAATCTGCAGGCTGGGTCCTGCATTGAGGTCCCAGGCCTCTCCACTTGTGAGATTCCAAATTGTCTTTTCCACTATGGGAAATCACTATGGGGTTTTATAGACTGAGAACAGGGAAGGCACTGTGCCAAGTATTCTTGTTTGATACAAAACAGCTTTCCAGATGCCAGGTATTTCTGACTCCAGCAACTCACCAAGGAGAATAGTTCATTTATTCCTTGAGGGAAATGGCCAGGTTTCCAGAGCAAAAACATATCAGCAGTAAATGAAGTTCTTTAATCAATTCACTGGGAGGGTGGACTTCCCTTCTTGTGTTTCCTGGCATTGTGTCAAGTAATTGCAAGCACATTCTCATGTTCTCAACAAAAAGTTTACACAAAGGATGTGGCCAAGACTCCTTAAAATTCCTTACAGTCAGACAGGCCACTTAGCTTACAGCTAAGAGAGTAGAGCCAACTCAGTGGCCAAGAGGCCTGCTTGACCCAACAGCACCATCTTGCTGTTCAGATATAGATAGATAGATAGATAGATAGATAGATAGATAGATAGATAGATAGATAGATAGATGTGTTATATAGAAAAGCTAATTTAGAATTAGTTTAGTTATTTAGGAAAGGATCAATGAAATAATAATAACCCACTTTCATATGGCAAATTGTCCCAAGGTAGCCCATAAATTTTCTGTGAGAAGATAAAGTCTGTATTCCATCTCAAGAAAAAATGTGGTTTATGCTGACATGTTTTCTCTCCCATTAAATTGAACTTCTTAAGAACAGGAACTGTCGTTTGCCTTAGTGTCCCCAAGGAAGATGGCACATGGCAGGCCCTTAATAAATGCTTATTAATTATTGATGCTTTAAAGCACTTTGATGTGCATTGATATTTTTATATTTCTACTCAATTTTGCTTTGATATATGGTGGTATTTTCATTTTTATTGCAGCTCTTCGTCTTGGTGATACATACACTAATTAGGAGACAATATAGTTTGCTATTTGATTTTATTCATTCAACTTCTAAATGAAGGCATAAAATGAAATCTACCGAGGTGAAGCCAAGATCTTCATCATTTTCACCTTGAGCACTCATCTTTTCTGTCATTATCGGTAAAGATAAAGGACTCCATTCTACTTTTTTTTTTTTTTTTTTTTTAATTTTATTTTAAGAAACGCAGTGGGAGAGGATGATAAAAGAGAAGACATATTGGGGGAAGGAGTGGTCAGTAGCAAAACACTTTTGAGGAAGGAGTGAAAGGAAAGAGAAAATCAATGGAGGGGGGGATACAATTAGCCATAGCAATCATAAAAAAAATTTTTTTCGAAGCAAGTTTCTTTGATGGAATATTATTGTTCTCTAAAAAATGATGAGCTGTTCCATGCTCTCAGGAAAAAAGAAAAAGGAAAAAAACCTGTGAAATCCTTCATGAACAAAGTATATGTATGCAAAATAATAGTTATGTTCTGGGATGACCAGGTATAAATGACTTTGTTACTGTCAGTAATACAATCATCCATTACTATTCTGAAGGATTTAGGATGAAAAATCCTAACAATATCCAGAGAAGGAACTGATTATATCTGAATACAGATTGAAACACTCTCTCTCTGTCTCTGTCTGTCTGGCTCTCTTAATTTTTCTTGAGATTTTTATTTTCATTAGGGTAGAAGATGGAATTGTTTTGTATAACTTCACACGTGGTTTCTTAATTGTGGATGGGAATAAGAGAGAATCTAGAACTCAAAAATCTTTAAAAGAAATGTAAAAAAAAGTTTTGAATATAAGGGGGAAAATAAATTGATTTAATTTAAAGAAACGCAAATATCTCTTAAAGCTTAAATTTAAAGGAACTAATTTGAATCATTGAAAATTTTGCAGAATTTAACAACGTCATTTAGGTTTGGTAAAGATAAAGGTTGGAGGTTTCCCGGGATCTCAGAGCAGTTAGGAGACAAGTCTTTTTTTCAGGGACCCTTGGAAGTCTGAAAATATACATATATTGTTTGATTAGAAATAAAAGCACACAATGACGTCTTTCAGGGGAAGCTTTATATAGAATTTTGAAGAAGGAAGTAGTCGACTGCGTTGGTGGTATAGTGGTTAGCATAGCTGCCTTCCAAGCAGTTGACCCGGGTTCGATTCCCGGCCAACGCACATTTTCTTTTGGAGGTAAATTAAATTGGAATAATTATTTTTATTTAGCTATCGTCTAAACTGCTTCCCCACAGCTTATCCGGAAGCCTCTGGAACCTCATTTTTGCTTTCACTAGAGGGACGAATCAGCCTGGACAGATACCCGTTACTCGACCTTCTCTCTAGGTCTACAATCTATCCTCTTGTAGCTAGCATTAGATCCGTGTTTCCTCCCTCTGAGGGAGTCCGAAGTTCCTGTGTAGCTTATTCCTAGTCCTGAGAGGTTTTAGAGTGAGTTTGCAGCTAGTGGACGGATCCATTTGGCCAGCTGAGCTGAAGGGAGCAGAGTAGCTCGTACGCAGGCGCAGTGAAGACTCTAGGCAATACATTACTTGGAAAGCAGGAAGAAGTGAACCACCAATAGGAATTTGAACACAAACATGACGTATTTTTAAAAGTAATCATGAAGGAACACGAAGGGCGAACAAATGCGTCCTCCCTGGTGGTCTAGTGGTTAGGATTCGGCGCTCTCACCGCCGCGGCCCGGGTTCGATTCCCGGTCAGGGAAGGAAATTTTGAAGCTTTTTAAAATATTGACTTTACATTTGTTTAAAAAAAAAAAAAAAGAGGAAACCTTGCCAAACTTCACCTGATTCTTTTTGTTTTAAGACACTTAACAGTCAAAAACAACATTCTGCATTCCATTTCCTTGCAGAAGGGTAGGCTTTACTCTGATGTTGCCTTGGGGTTATAATCTTATTTGAGGGGGTGGAGGAGGAATAGATTTGTTTATTTCAATAGAGAGGCGAGGAAGACGACCCGTGTGAAGAGGTGAATGCATTTTCAGATGAAGTCATATTCTATTAATTACATTTATTTTTTACAAGACTTCTCACAAAAAGAGTAAAATAAGTAATTAATTAAGATTTCAAATTAACAACAAAGGAGACTGAAAACATTAAGGTCTAAATATCTAAAATACTAACGCCAAGATCGACAATTCTAATTTTTGATTTGGAGAACCTAGTAAAACACTTTAACAAGCACTCCTCGTTAGTATAGTGGTGAGTATCCCCGCCTGTCACGCGGGAGACCGGGGTTCGATTCCCCGACGGGGAGGCAAAGGAAAGTTTTTTTGTCTATTTCACAAGGAAAAGAAAAATCTGAAAACATACATGTATGTTTTAAATGGAAGTAAAGGCACACAGTGACGTCTTTCAGGGTTATTTTAGAAAACTCCCCCAGCTTGGTGCTAATTGGGCTTTCCTGGCCGATGAATTGGCCTTTTCTACTCCTAGTAAAACCCTAAAAGATCCGGAGGGTCTCCAGGCCAGAGAGCTTAGAGGTCAAGGTTACTCCTCAGACCACAGCCTGTCCTTTCACGAACTGAGCTCGGGTAGAGTCAGAAAAGAGAATTTGCACTTTATTAATGTTTAATTATTATTGATCATTAATTTTTGTATTTTATCCTTTCAGCCATTCAAAAGTACTTATCTAGCCTCCAAAAAGAGAAACAAAAAGGAAAAATTAAAAGTCCGAAATTCAAGGTTCATAATTCAATCAACAGTTATTAAGTGCCGTGCCCCACTCTTTCAAGGATGGGAGGGAGCACTTTATTAGGTGCAGGTTTACTTTCCAGTAGGACTCTGTTTCCTTATTCCACCAAGGAATCAGGGTTCCCTGGCCTCTCCTGCTGGGGTCCAGAAAGATGCTCCAAAGAGTAACCGAAAGAGCAGAGCAGATCGGGGCCCTGGCGGCTCCAAAGTAGGAAGAATTCCTAAGGAGAGACAAATTGTTCTAGTTGCAGAGACTCGGCTGATTGGGTGTCTTTGGCCGAGTGTTTTGTCAGGTGATAGGTGGAGAAATTCATTCAGACTGAATCAGAAAACTGGTTTAACCAAAAATCTAAAGTTTACAAGAAATCAAAAGTTTTTTTTTCTAAGTAGCGGAGAAATTTTTATTAAAGAGAAAAAATTATTATCTTGCATTGGCCGGGAATCGAACCCGGGCCTCCCGCGTGGCAGGCGAGAATTCTACCACTGAACCACCAATGCAGACGACAGAATACTCTTCAGCAAGGATACTTTTCACTTTATAGGTGTTTACGCGCTTGCCGAGTGACGTTGTCATCAATTTTGAGCAACAAATTTTTATAAAATTAAGTTATATTTTTATTAGAAACAAATGTTACGTTTTCGAAAGAAACAGGCAGCTTCACTACTCCAAACATTTCATTGGCATCCTACTTTTGTTTCTTAAATGACAAATCTCTGCTCTAACGTCCAACCTCATTTTTTCTCCATTCCTGCTTTTGCCTCCTTTTTGCCCCCTCACCTCCTTCCTCTTGTCTTCTGCACCCCAACCTCAACTGCCACCCTCCTTTTTAGCTCCCTCAACTCCTTCTTCCAGCCCCGTTCCTCACGTCCCACTCTCCTTTTTTGCTCCCTTCCCCATTTCCTCGCTCTTCCCTGCCTCATCTTTACTTCCCAATTCATCCTCACTTCCCTCCCTTTTTGTTCCCTTTTCATCTCTTTTATTCATATCCCCTCCTCATTTCCCACTCTCCTGTTTTTTTGCTCCGCTTCCCACTTCTCTCCTCAGTCCTACACCTTCATTTTCTACCTGCCTGTTTTGCGCGCTTCCTCCACAACTCTCCTCTCTGTTTTTCCCTGTCCCTTCCTAAAGAGGTGCCTAGATCACTTCATTACAGGAGCCCAAAGGGTCCATTCCCAGTTGATTTCAAGAAAGAAGATTTCTCTGGGAAGGTCATTAAGTCGTTAATTAGAAGCACTCTACAAAGAAACATCCCTACCTGACAAATGCCCCCAACAGGGGACAACCCCGAACTTTGGTGAAATCCTAAACACAGATCTCACTCCTATGACATCACCAATGAGGTCCCCTACTAGTCCTCAGACTTGTTCTGAGTCCCTCCTCTTTCCCCTCCGCCCACTTGCTCCAGAATACTGGCCTGAGCCAGAACCGCGGAGAATTTGCTAGAGAAGGCGAGTTCTCTGTCCTAATTAGTCAGAGCAAGCAGAGGGGGCGGAATTGCTCCAAGGGTGGGTGCCAGCTCTCGGCTGTTCTGGAAGGCGCCCGAAGGTTCCGGGGCAGAGGAGAAGGGAGGAGGCGGGGCTGGGGCAGCTGCATAAATAGGCAGGACCTGAGCTGGCCCGGCACATCCCAGCTGAGCATCCACAGAGAGCCAGAGCTCCAGCCGCAGCAGAGAGGCACACGACCGGTCCGCGTCCTTCCTCCAGCGAGACCGAGAGCATCCGAACGTCAGCCAGCCACCTTTCTCCTGAGACTTCTGCTCCGCACTCCCGGGAAAGAGCAAGGGAAGGAGTCCTGCCGCGATCATGTCTGCTCCCAAGGGCACGGCCATCGGCATTGACCTGGGCACCACCTACTCCTGCGTGGGTGTCTTCCAGCACGGCAAGGTGGAGATCATCGCCAACGACCAGGGCAACCGCACCACCCCCAGCTACGTGGCCTTCACGGACACCGAGAGGCTCATAGGGGACGCGGCGAAAAACCAGGTGGCCATGAACCCGCAGAATACGGTGTTTGACGCCAAGCGGCTGATCGGCCGCAAGTTCTCCGACCAGGTGGTGCAGTCCGACATGAAGCACTGGCCCTTCCAGGTGGTGAGTGAGGCCGGGAAGCCCAAGGTGCGGGTGTCCTACAAGGGGGAGAGCAAGTCCTTCTACCCCGAGGAGATCTCGTCCATGGTGCTGAGCAAGATGAAGGAGACTGCCGAGGCCTATCTGGGCCAGCCGGTCAGCAACGCGGTCATCACGGTGCCGGCGTACTTCAACGACTCCCAGCGCCAGGCCACCAAGGACGCCGGGGCCATAGCCGGCCTCAACGTGCTGAGGATCATCAACGAGCCCACGGCGGCGGCCATCGCCTACGGGCTGGACAGGTCGGGCGCAGGAGAAAGGAACGTGCTCATCTTCGACCTGGGCGGGGGCACCTTCGATGTGTCCGTGCTCACCATCGACAACGGCATCTTCGAGGTGAAAGCCACGGCGGGGGACACCCACCTGGGCGGGGAGGACTTTGACAATCGCCTGGTGAACCACTTCGTGGAGGAGTTTAAGCGCAAATACGGGAAGGACCTGAGCCAGAACAAGCGCGCCCTGAGGAGGCTGCGCACAGCTTGTGAAAGGGCCAAGCGCACCCTGTCCTCCAGCACCCAGGCGAACCTGGAGATCGATTCCCTGTACGAGGGCACGGACTTTTACACCACGATTACTCGGGCTCGCTTTGAGGAGCTGTGCTCAGACCTCTTCAGGGGGACCCTGGAGCCGGTGGAGAAGGCCCTGCGGGATGCCCGCATGGACAAGAGCCAGATCCAGGACATCGTGCTGGTCGGGGGCTCCACCCGCATCCCCAAGGTGCAGAAGCTGCTCCAGGACTTCTTCAATGGCAAGGAGCTGAACAAGAGCATTAACCCGGACGAAGCGGTGGCTTACGGGGCGGCCGTGCAGGCGGCCGTGCTGATGGGAGATAGGTCCGAAAAGGTACAGGATCTCTTGCTCCTCGACGTGACGCCCCTGTCCCTGGGTCTCGAGACGGCAGGGGGGGTGATGACAACGCTGATCCAGAGGAACTCCACCATCCCCAGCAAGCAGACGCAGACCTTCACCACGTACTCGGACAACCAGCCGGGAGTGCTGATCCAGGTGTACGAAGGCGAGCGAGCCATGACCCGGGACAACAACCTGCTGGGTCGCTTTGAGCTGTCGGGCATCCCTCCCGCGCCTCGGGGGGTCCCCCAGGTCGAGGTCACCTTTGACATCGACGCCAACGGCATCTTGAACGTCTCGGCCACGGACAAAAGCACGGGCAAGGCCAACAGGATCACCATCACCAACGACAAGGGCCGGCTGAGCAAGGAGCAGGTGGAGAGGATGGTGCGGGAGGCGGAGAAGTACAAGGCCGAAGACGAGGCTCAGCGGGAAAGGGTGACTGCCAAGAACTCGCTGGAGTCCTATGCCTTCCAGGTCAAGAGTGCCATGCGGGAGGACGGCCTTCGAGACAAGGTCCCGGAGGAAGACAAGAGGAAGGTGCTGGACAAGTGCGAGCAAGTCCTTTCCTGGCTGGAAGCCAACCAGCTGGCCGACAAGGAGGAGTTTGAGCACCAGAAGAAGGAACTGGAGAGGGTGTGCCAGCCCATCATTGCCCGGCTCTACCAGGCACCTGGTTCTCAGGGAGGGAACAGCTGTGGCGCCCAGGCCCGCCATTCCCATCCCACCTCTGGGCCCACCATTGAAGAGGTGGATTAGATGAGGGACTTTGGCTGGCTAGGGGATTGTGAGCTAATGAACAACAGGTGCACGTGCTGCTGGTGTCTCCAGAGGAAGCGTCAGCATTCTGTTCTTTTCCCAACTGCTATCTCTGGACAGCTTTGTTGTGAGCAGGTCCGCCTTTGGGCATCCTGACTTTTTGACTTTTTCTTTCAACTCTTCCCTTCTCAACAGGGGAAGCAAAAGATTGCTTATTTCGTTCTTTCTCTGACTGCCGTCAATATGTATGTTTTCTTATTTAAATCTGTTTCAATAATTTATGAGAAAATGTTTTGTATCATTTATTTAGAATAATTCAATAAACTATGAAAGGAAATTACTAAGTTGTCTCTGTTGCAAGGATAGAAAGAGTGTTTTAAAAATTATTTAAAAATTCATTTATTATTGGTAACCTTGTTTTATATCATTTTCATTTCCAATGAGCTATGGATTTAAAGGGGGGGGGCAGGAGAATGGTAACAATTCAGTAAAACCAGTGAACACATCAAGTCTCCCTCATGAGTTATTCACACTTACATTCCCCCAAATTTTGAAATTAGGGCAGTGCTCACTCACTTCTTAATATACCACATGCCATTCCTTTCTCAGTGGAAAAAAGTTGAGGTGATTTCACTCCTGGAGCTAAGAGAAAATGATGTTGCATCTGTGTCCTTGGAGGAGGTATGTCAGTGTAGTGAGTTGGGATGTTATTCTAAATGCAGGACAGTACATGCTCAACAACTGCCTCCCTCCTTTAACTTAAATTGTTTCCAGACCTGTTGCATCTTGGTTTGGGCTTACATCTATGTTCAGAACTAGACTATAAGTAGTGTGTAAGTTAAGAAAGACTCTACATACATTCTCCACATAACATCTGTTACTTTCCCTGTTTTTTTCCTCAGGAAACCATATAATGAAAAATTAACAAATATATAAATAAAAATAAAATTTAAAGTTATAAATATAAAATCCAACAAAACAGAACTTAGAAATTGAAGGAAACATATATGACAAATTTTAACTCTATTTTTAAAGGTGAAGAAACTGAACATAAAAGAACTGTGACAGGCCTCAGACCATATAGTTAGTAAACTGTAGAGCTATGAATGTGTACCAAAGGTCACTTAGAGTCATAAGGCTCAGAAAGAATTTGTTTCCATTTTCAATATCCTCTGGGTGGCATAGATATATCCCTTGGCTTTGACAGTAGCCCAAAAGGGGTGGGGGGGGATTCTTATGACTTTTCAACTCTTGAGAAATCAGTTTATCCTCATAAGAAAAAAAAAAAAAGTAGTTGAAACATGTATTTTGCTCATGGAAAAGTGGGGGCAGAGTCAATCAAATTATCCCACACTTTGAGTGTGTGCAGTCTATATGCTAGGCCAGTTACCCTACCCAAGTGAGAATTCTTTTTTGCTGAATCAATCATAGGCCTCATTCTGACTTATAGTTATGTCTGTCACCTCTATAGCAGAAGGAGGAAGAGGAAGATAACATTCTTGTTTTCAGGCTTCAGGAATTATGGGTTTATTATTGTAGTGATCAGGGTTCTATCAACTTTCAAAGTTGCTTTTCTCTGTGAAATTTTTTTCTTAATAGTGTTTTTCCCATTTACTTGTGAAGATAGTTTTCAACATTCATTTTTGTAAGGTTTTTGAGCTCCAAATTTCTCTCTCAGCCTCTCTTCCCTCCCTTCTCCCCAAACAACAAGCAATCTGATATAGATTACATACATACATACATATATATATGTGCATATGTATGATCACGTTAAACATATTTCACATTATAGTGTTAAAACATTTTCACCTAATTCTAATTTTGCTCATTATTAGCTCATAGTGGTCTCCCCAGTTTACTTGGAAACTCCCATTTTGTCATTTCTTCTAAAATATTTCATTACATTTATGGCATACTTTTTTTCAGCCATTCATCAATAGATAAGCAGTCTATATTCCAGGATTTTTGCTACTATAGACTTCCTTATACATCCTTACTTTGATCTCTTTGAGGTATAACCTTTAATTGGACATGATTCAAAGACTTAGCAGATTGTATGGCAAAATAATTTGTAAACTATATTTTCATAAAATTGGACGTTTTATTCATATCTACTTGCTAAAATTAAGTGAAATGGCCACAATTAGTGTTGCCTTGTTTAGTATAAAACAATCTTTGAAAGAAAACTTCTAGAAATATTGTCCCCATTTTTTTATCTCTTTAATACTGATAATATGAAAGGTGACACAATATGGTGCAAAAACATCACACTTAGCATATAACTGAGTGACTTCAGTTCAAACTAGATTAAAATGCAATTTTGAAATAGCAAAATAAAATAAAACTACTTAGTTTTTAGTTTATTTATTTAAATAAAAATACAACAAATACAGGAAATATGAATTTTTAAAACGAAGTACACATGTAGCCTGCAGGGGAACTTATGAACTGTTCTGTGTCCATTGTTTTTATTTCAGCCTGCTATAGTTGGTAGGTAACCAAGAAGACCTGGGTACAAGATCTCCCTCTGACACATTCTAGCTAGCTGATCCCATAGAAGTCACTAAATGTTCTAGTGTTCCTTAAAGCTCTCTATTAATTGCCAAGAAGGTGATGAATGAAGGAATGAAGAAAGCATTATATGTAGCACTTATTATGTGCAAAACACAATATTAACTGCTGATGATATAAATAGAAAAGTAGAATGCTCCTTTTTTCTCATGGAGCTCACATTCTAACCACTGAGACAACACATATGAAAACTTACAATTGTAAATTAGCTGGAAAGCCCTCATGGTCTTTAGAGAAGAGCAGAAATGAAACATTAATGTCTCTTCTTTAATGTCATTTCCACTAATAAAATCATACCAGTTTCTGCTGCTGAACCATTTGACAGGGACAAGAACTTTCCTTTCTGAGTCCTGGATAAGTGTAGCAGAATCTCTTTCAAAGGAGTTACCTTCCAGAGTTGGATTCCTTTATACTCATGTTTTTTCCTCATTCTGCTCATTTCACTCTGCACAAATCTACAGTGACTCTTTTACATTTTCTCTGAAATTATTCCTCACCTCTAACTCATAGAATCCTTTTTTTAAGAGATCTTTCCTGATAGTAGTTCTGGGCCACTCTCCCAAATTCTGTTGTTTAACTCCCTTGCATATATTTTCATTCACAAATTCGATACTTATGTTTTTATAGTTTTCATATGTTCTTATTGTTATCTTTACTAGAATGTAAGCTCAATTTTTCATTCTTTTTACTTACAGCCTTAACACCCAACATAGTACATAACAGTACACTTAATAAATACTTGTGAATTTGAAAGTCAATCAAAAAAACCCTAACCTATTTTCCAGATCGGAAGTACAATTCAACAATTTATTCAGTGCTATTCAAATATTTAAATATTAAGTTCTCTTTATCTTGACTGGTACAAAATTAAGCTTTAAACTATAATCTTCTGTTGGTAATAGAAACAGTTATATTGAATTTGGCATTTAACCCCCACCTTAAAGAAAACTAGTGGAGCCTCTGGAAGACTGTCAAGATCACTTAAAGAATGTAGCTTAATCAACCAATTCAATTCTACTTAAATCAATGAACATTCTTAAACTCCTCCATAAATCATCAACATTCTTTAAACCAGCAATAAGATATAAGTAGCAAGAAAATTTTTTTAAAAAGGTAAATTCCATATAAAATAACTTCAGATTATACAAAACACTTGGATGTTATGGCCTAGAATTCTGAAACAAGGATTCTTTCAAGGTATTAAGTAAGTGAAATTGATAAAGACCATGGTAGTTCAGTACATGTACTTAATATAGTTCTACAATATATCTATGGTAAGAGAGCATATAAGCTCAAACAAAATCAGTCAGATAGAGAGCCAGAGAAGACAAGCAGACAGAAAAAAGGTTGGAGGCTGGAGCACAAGCCGTTGGACTCAGATTCATTCATCACATCTTTTTTCTTTTTCTTTTTCTTTTTTCATTCATCACATCTTACACCACATTGGTGGCAGGCTCTCCTCCTTCACTTCTCCACTGAAACCAAAACCAGGTCCCAGGAAAGGACACAAGACCAGGAAAGGAGATAATAAAGGATTTGGACTTTAACACCTGGCTGTTCTTATGGTGATTACTCTCCTGAAAAGAAGGCTGCTCCCAGAAACCCCCCAAAAACAGAACAATAGAACATTATACTTGGGAGAACTTTCCAAGATACACAATGGAACTATAAAAATACAACTACAAACTCAGTTCAGAAATAAAATAGATCTAGTTAATTGGAAAAATATTAATTGCTCATGGGTTGGTTGAGCCAACATAATAAAACTATCAATACTACCTAAATCAGTTTACTTATTCAATGTGATAGCAACTGAACTATCAACAGATTAATAGTACAAGAAAAATAATAAAATTCATTACTCCAGAATCTAAAGAGAAATAATGATAAGAAATCATAGAATGAAATTATCTCTAATTATGAGGCCTACCATTCCCTGAAATACATAATAGAAGGATTAAAAGGATACAATTAAATGGGGTGGAGGGGAATCTTTGCAAAATGGTTTTATAATAAAAGTCTCATTTCGAAGCGATGTAAAGAATTAATTCAAATTCATAAGAAAAAGAACCATTCTTCAATGGAGAAATGATCTAAGGATACAAACAGTTCTTAAGGGGAAAAGTAGCAATAGGCTAACAATAACCACATTTTAAAATTGTCCAAGTAATTATTAAAGCAATTATAAAGAGATTTCACACCTACCCAACTCTTTAGAGGTTAATATCCTTAAAAAAGGAATATGGCAAAGACTGGAAGGGAAAACAAATACACTGATGCATTGTTTCCATTTTGGAAAGCAATTAAAAGTTAGTACACATTGTCTGCACTTTGATCCAGCTATTCCAATCCTAGGCCCATGTTCAAAGGAGGTTAAAGAAAGCGGACAAGGTCCTTTATTGCAAATATATATATATGTAGCAATTCTTTTTGTGGGAAAAAATGGGAGGGAGGAAATTAAGGGGAGGTCCATCAATTGAAAAATAGCTGAATAATTAATGGTATAGGAATGTGAGAGTACTATTGTAAGAGATAAAGAAATAGATGATTTTTAAAAGACATGGAACAACTTATTGAACCGATAGAGTGAATTAAGTTTAACCAGAAGAATAGTTCATAGTGTAAAATCAATAATATAGAAATGAAAAATTTTGAGGACTTTTATAAACTAATTAAAATAAAATGAGCAGAACCAAGAGAACAACTTATAGAACAACACTACAAAAACCAACTTGACAAAACATGCTATCCATTACACAACGGTGACAGATTTAGGATACAGAATGAAACATACATATTTTTGTGAAGGGCACTGAGGAAATTTGCTTCACTTGACTATGCATTTTGGTTAAAAGAACTTTATCTTTTTTTTTCTTTTCATATTCTATCTACCTATTCATTTATCTATTCATCCACTTATCCATTAGTTTTCTCCCTCCTTCCCTCTTTTTCTTTCTGTCTCTCTGTCTCTGTCTGTCTCTGTTTCTGTCTGTCTCTCTTTCTGTCTTTATCTCTGTCTCTCTCTGCTGTCTTTATCTGTCTCTCTCTGCCTTTCTGTTCTGTCACTGTCTCTGCCTGTGTGTCTCTTTTTTTCTGTCTCACCCTCCACTGAAGTGGAAGGGATGCGACAGAAGAAAAAGAAAACCTTCCTGATAATTTAAAACATGGGGGTGCTACTACAAATCTAAAATGCTGTTTGCACTTTCAGATGATCTGTTTACCTTCAGTGTTAGGGATCACCTCATGGGAGGCGGGAGCAGATGCACCTTGTGTCTTGTGTCATGCTGCAATACTGAGGATCCTGGACCAACATTCTCCCTATTGAGAGAAACAATTCTGGTCCAAGATGCTGCCTGAGCATGCTCCAGCCAACCTCTCACTAGCACCTCATTGGGATGTTACTTTTTTTTTTTTTTTTTTTTTTTTTAAATTACAAAAGAAATACAGGCATAAGAATCAGTTCTAGAACAAATGCAAAGAAAGACCGAGTGGGTCTCCCTCCCATTACTCCAATGAATCCTTTCTGTGTCTTGTGGGTAACAGTCGGGTTTGCAAGTTATTTTGCCGCTTAAAAGGTAAACTCCTTCAAGGCAGTGCCTCTATTTTGCCATTCTATGTATTCCCAGAGCTCAGCACGTTGTCTAACACATAGGTACTTAGTAAATGTTTACTGTCCGAGTAACAGATCTCTTGGGAACGCAGTAAAAATCCCACCGATAGGGAGGGCATCCCAGAGAAGCCCCATTGTGAGCCGGGAGCTCCGTAATACTTAGGGCAGACTGGGGATCCTTGCACCATTTCCCTATGGGATGAGTTAAAACTCTCCTCAAAGCGAAAGTCCAGATAGAAGGGGGAGGTGGCGTTCTGCTGGCACTTGACTGTTGCAGTGGACTAGTTTGGGGGAAAATTTGGGGGGAGAGACAAATTTTAAAAAGTCATTCTCAGAAGAGGGATTCGAAACCAAGCCTCCAGGGTAGACTGCTACCTGAAGTTAGCGCCTTAGATTGCTCAGCACTGTGTTGTCTACACTCTTCTAAGGTGAAGTTGTCTCATTAACCGTTTTGAATAACAAGCCTTTAACAAGCTAAGATATATTAAAAAAAAAAAAAATTCTAAGATAAATTTCCGGAAAAAACACGCAGCTTCACTACTCCAAATACTTCCCTGGCATCCTACTCTTGTTTCCTAGGTAGCAAACATCCCACACCTACCCATTTTTTATCCACTCCTGCCTTCCCTCCTTTTTGCCTTCTCGGCTCCTTTCTCTTGTCTTCCGCACCCCATCCTCACTTCCTACACTTCCCTTTTGCCCCCCTCTCCACCACCGCCTCCTTCCATCCCGATTCGTCACATTCTACTCTCCGTTTTTTGTTTTCCCCACATCCTCTCTCTTGTATTCTTCATCCTCCCTTTCCATTCATCCTAACATATGACTCTCCTTTTTTTTGTTCCCTCTCCCCCTTCTCTTTTCCATCCCATCTTCATTTCCTACTCTTCTTTTTTGCTCCCCCCTTCTCTATTCCATACACCATCCTCACATCCCATTCTTTTTTTTGCTCCCCTACCCTACTTCCTCTCTGTCTCTTCCATTCTCCATCCTTCCCACTCTCCTTTATAGCTCCCCCTCCCCTTCTCTCTTTCATCCTCCTCCCTCATTTTCTACCCTCCTTTTCTTGCCTGCCTCTTGTCAACCCTCCTCTCTTACGGTAGACACTTTTCCCCGTCCCTTCCTAAAGAGGGGTGCCCGAGCACTTCATTTCAGGAGCCGATGCCTAGCTTGGGGCAGGGATGAAATCTCTGGGAAGGTCATTAAGACGTTCATTAGAACCACTCTCGCAAGGAAACACCCCTGTCTGACAAATGCCCCAGCCAGCGAAACACCGCGAACTTTCCCGAAGTCCTAGACACAGATCTCACTCCTATGACATCACCTTCTAGGCCCCCTCCCCTCCGTCCACTAGCTCCAGCCAGAACCGCGGAGAATTTGCTGGAGAAGGCGAGTTCTCAGTTCTGATTGGTCAGAGCAAGCGGAGGGGGCGGAATTGCTCAAAGCGCCGGTGCCAGCTCTGGGCTGTTCAAGAAGGCGCCCGAAGGTTCCCGGGCAGAGGAGGAGGGAAGGAGGCGGGGCTGGGGCAGCTGCATAAATAGGCAGGACCTGAGCTGGCCCGGCACATCCCAGCTGAGCATCCACAGAGAGCCAGAGCTCCAGCCGCAGCAGAGAGGCACACGACCGGTCCGCGTCCTTCCTCCAGCGAGACCGAGAGCATCCGAACGTCAGCCAGCCACCTTTCTCCTGAGACTTCTGCTCCGCACTCCCGGGAAAGAGCAAGGGAAGGAGTCCTGCCGCGATCATGTCTGCTCCCAAGGGCACGGCCATCGGCATTGACCTGGGCACCACCTACTCCTGCGTGGGTGTCTTCCAGCACGGCAAGGTGGAGATCATCGCCAACGACCAGGGCAACCGCACCACCCCCAGCTACGTGGCCTTCACGGACACCGAGAGGCTCATAGGGGACGCGGCGAAAAACCAGGTGGCCATGAACCCGCAGAATACGGTGTTTGACGCCAAGCGGCTGATCGGCCGCAAGTTCTCCGACCAGGTGGTGCAGTCCGACATGAAGCACTGGCCCTTCCAGGTGGTGAGTGAGGCCGGGAAGCCCAAGGTGCGGGTGTCCTACAAGGGGGAGAGCAAGTCCTTCTACCCCGAGGAGATCTCGTCCATGGTGCTGAGCAAGATGAAGGAGACTGCCGAGGCCTATCTGGGCCAGCCGGTCAGCAACGCGGTCATCACGGTGCCGGCGTACTTCAACGACTCCCAGCGCCAGGCCACCAAGGACGCCGGGGCCATAGCCGGCCTCAACGTGCTGAGGATCATCAACGAGCCCACGGCGGCGGCCATCGCCTACGGGCTGGACAGGTCGGGCGCAGGAGAAAGGAACGTGCTCATCTTCGACCTGGGCGGGGGCACCTTCGATGTGTCCGTGCTCACCATCGACAACGGCATCTTCGAGGTGAAAGCCACGGCGGGGGACACCCACCTGGGCGGGGAGGACTTTGACAATCGCCTGGTGAACCACTTCGTGGAGGAGTTTAAGCGCAAATACGGGAAGGACCTGAGCCAGAACAAGCGCGCCCTGAGGAGGCTGCGCACAGCTTGTGAAAGGGCCAAGCGCACCCTGTCCTCCAGCACCCAGGCGAACCTGGAGATCGATTCCCTGTACGAGGGCACGGACTTTTACACCACGATTACTCGGGCTCGCTTTGAGGAGCTGTGCTCAGACCTCTTCAGGGGGACCCTGGAGCCGGTGGAGAAGGCCCTGCGGGATGCCCGCATGGACAAGAGCCAGATCCAGGACATCGTGCTGGTCGGGGGCTCCACCCGCATCCCCAAGGTGCAGAAGCTGCTCCAGGACTTCTTCAATGGCAAGGAGCTGAACAAGAGCATTAACCCGGACGAAGCGGTGGCTTACGGGGCGGCCGTGCAGGCGGCCGTGCTGATGGGAGATAGGTCCGAAAAGGTACAGGATCTCTTGCTCCTCGACGTGACGCCCCTGTCCCTGGGTCTCGAGACGGCAGGGGGGGTGATGACAACGCTGATCCAGAGGAACTCCACCATCCCCAGCAAGCAGACGCAGACCTTCACCACGTACTCGGACAACCAGCCGGGAGTGCTGATCCAGGTGTACGAAGGCGAGCGAGCCATGACCCGGGACAACAACCTGCTGGGTCGCTTTGAGCTGTCGGGCATCCCTCCCGCGCCTCGGGGGGTCCCCCAGGTCGAGGTCACCTTTGACATCGACGCCAACGGCATCTTGAACGTCTCGGCCACGGACAAAAGCACGGGCAAGGCCAACAGGATCACCATCACCAACGACAAGGGCCGGCTGAGCAAGGAGCAGGTGGAGAGGATGGTGCGGGAGGCGGAGAAGTACAAGGCCGAAGACGAGGCTCAGCGGGAAAGGGTGACTGCCAAGAACTCGCTGGAGTCCTATGCCTTCCAGGTCAAGAGTGCCATGCGGGAGGACGGCCTTCGAGACAAGGTCCCGGAGGAAGACAAGAGGAAGGTGCTGGACAAGTGCGAGCAAGTCCTTTCCTGGCTGGATGCCAACCAGCTGGCCGACAAGGAGGAGTTTGAGCACCAGAAGAAGGAACTGGAGAGGGTGTGCCAGCCCATCATTGCCCGGCTCTACCAGGCACCTGGTTCTCAGGGAGGGAACAGCTGTGGCGCCCAGGCCCGCCATTCCCATCCCACCTCTGGGCCCACCATTGAAGAGGTGGATTAGATGAGGGACTTTGGCTGGCTAGGGGATTGTGAGCTAATGAACAACAGGTGCACGTGCTGCTGGTGTCTCCAGAGGAAGCGTCAGCATTCTGTTCTTTTCCCAACTGCTATCTCTGGACAGCTTTGTTGTGAGCAGGCCCGCCTTTGGGCATCCTGACTTTTTGACTTTTTCTTTCAACTCTTCCCTTCTCAACAGGGGAAGCAAAAGCTTGTTTATTTCGTTCTTTCTCTGACTGCTGTCAATATGTATGTTTTCTTATTTAAATCTGTTTCAATAATTTATGAGAAAATGTTTTGTATCATTTATTTAGAATATTTCAATAAACTATGAAAGGA
This sequence comes from Sminthopsis crassicaudata, assembly GCF_048593235.1. NCBI lineage: Eukaryota > Metazoa > Chordata > Mammalia > Dasyuromorphia > Dasyuridae > Sminthopsis > Sminthopsis crassicaudata. The sequence continues at coordinate 48,748,635 of NC_133620.1, forward strand.
AATTACTAAGTTGTCTCTGTTGCAAGGATAGAAAGAGTGTTTTAAAAATTATTTAAAAATTCATTTATTATTGGTAACCTTGTTTTATATCATTTTCATTTCCAATGAGCTATGGATTTAAAGGGGGGGGGGCAGGAGAATGGTAACAATTCAGTAAAACTAGTGAACACAGGAAGTCTCATTCATATATTTCACACTTACATTTCCCCAAACTTTGAAATGAGGGCAGGGTACATACTTCTTAATTCCCTTTTATTTCTATTTTTCCTCTTTCTTTCTCTTTCTCTGTCTTTCCCCATTCCCTCTCTCTCTTCCTCCCTTCTCTTTCTCTCTATCTCTTCTCCCCCTTTGTTTTTCTCCTCTCTCTTTCTGTCTCTCTGTGTGTCTCTCTGGGCTGTGTGTCTCTCTGTGTCTCTGTCTCTTTCTGTCTCTGTCTCTGTATGTGTGTCTCTGTCTGTCTGTCTGTCTGTCTGTCTCTGTCTGTCTCTGTCTCTCTGTGTCTGTCTCTGTCTGTCTGTCTCTCTGTGTGTATCTCTCTTTGTGTCTCTGACTATCTGTCTGTGTGTGTCTGTCTGTCTCTCTGTGTCTGTCTGTCTCTGTGTGTCCCTGTCTGTCTTTCTGTCTCTGTGTCTCTGTCTTTCTGTGTGTCTCTCTCTTTGTGCCTGTCTCTTTCTGTGCCTCTGTCTGTCTCTGTGTGTTTTTGTCTGTGACTCTGTGTGTCTCTCTCTGTGTCTCTGGCTGTCTTTCTCTCTGTCTCTGTCTGCCTCTTTCTGTTTCTGTGTCTCTGTCTCTGTCCCTCTCCATCTCTGTCTGTCTCTTTCTCTCTGTCTCTGTCTCTGTGTGTGTGTGTCTCTGTATCTGTCTCTGTATCTGTCTCTTTCTGTCTCTGTCCCTCTCTCTTTCTGTGTCTGTCTGTCTCTGTCTCTGTATGTCTGTTTGTCTGTTTATCTGTTTCTTTCTCTGTCTCTTCCCCTTTCCACATCCCTTACCTTTTCAAGTAGAAAAAAAGATAGAGGTGAGTTCATTCCTGGGGCTAAGAGAAGATAATGCAGCCCCTATGGCCTTTGAGGAGGCAGGTCAGTTTTAGTCTGTTGGGATGTTATAGCAAAGCAGACCAAGACATGACCTCTTTCTTGCAAGTACAAGGTAGTATATACTCTGCAATTGCCTCCATCCTTTATCTTGAATTATTTCCAGGCCTGGCCTGTTTTATCTTGGTCTGGGCTTACATCTATGTTCACAACTAGACTATAAGTAGTCTATATTTTAACAAAACATTCCACAGACATTTTGTAGATAACATCTGTTGCTTTCCCTCTTAGTTCTTATTCTCAGGAAACCATACTGTGGAAAAGTAACAAAAATAAATAACAAAAAAGTGACCAAAATAAAATCCATGGAAAATAAAATTTTAAATTATAAATGTAAAATTCAACCAATTAGGAATGAGGAATGGAAGGGAACATATATGACAAACTTTAACTCTACTTTTATAGGTGAAGAAATTGACTACAAGAGGACTGTGACAGGCCTAAGGTCATATGTTAGTAAGCTATAAAATTGAGAATAGGTACCAAATGTCAGTTAGAATCATAAGGCTTAGAAAGAATTTGTTTCCATTTTAAATATACCTTGGGTTGCACAGATATGTTTCTCTTGCCTTTGACAATAACTAAAAAGGGGGGAAATCCTTATAACTTACTGTTGAGAAATCAGTTTATCCTTACTAGAAAAAAAAAAGAAGAAAAAAAAAGAAAAAGCAAATGAAACATGTATTTTGCTCAACAAAAGGTGGAGGTAGAGTCAATCAAATTATTCCACAGTTTGAGTGTGGACAGTTCATATGCTAGGCCAGCTACCCTATCCAAGTGAGAATTCTTTTCTCCTGAATCAATCATAGGCCTCATTCTGACTTTTAGTTATGTCTGTCACCTCTCTAGCAGCAACAAGAGGAGGAAGATGACATTCTTGATTTTAAGGCCTCAGGTATTGTGGGTTTATCATTGTCTCTGTCTTTGCAGTGATTCATTGAAGTGATCAGGGTTGTATCAACTTTCAAAGTTGCTTTTCTTTATAATTTATTTTTGCCTTTTTTTTTTTTTGCTTAATAGTATTTTTCCCATTTACATGTAAAGATAGTTTTCAAAATTCATTTTTGTAAGATTTTTGAGCTCCAAAAATTTTTCCCACTCTCTTCCCTCCCCTCTCCCCAAGACATCAAGCAATCTGATATACATTATATATATGATATTAAACATATTTTCATATTATAATGTTTTCATTAAAAAAGTTTTCTCCTAGTTCTCATTTCACTCATTAATAATTCACAGTAGTCTCCTTAGTCAACTTGCAAACTCCCATTTTCTTATTTCTTCTAAAATATTTCAATACATTCATGTCATACTTTTTTTCAGTCATTTATCAATAGATAAGCAGTCTCTTATATTCAGGTTTTTGGCTACTATAGATACAGCTCCTCACAAATCCTTTCTTTGATCTTTTTTGGGGTATAGGCCTCAAATTGGATATGATTCAAAGACTTTGCAGATTGTATGACAAAAACAATTGGTAAACTATTTTTTTCACAAAATTGGACATATTTTAGTCATGCCGACTCTACTTGTTAACTTTTCCCATGATTTAGAATTGCCAAGTTTGTAATAAAATGGAATTTGAATTAGAATTTCTGGAAATGTTGTACTCATCTTTTTGTCTCTGTAGTACTAGCAGTATGAGAGGTGGCAAAGTATACTGCAGACATGTCATACTTGATATGTGAACAACTGAGTTCAGCCCAAACCAGATTAAAATATAATTTGGAAATAGTTAACAAAACAAACAAAACAAAATAAATAAAAATACAATAAATATAGCAAATAAGAATTTTTCAAAACTAAATAAATATGCAGCCTGCAGGGATCCTTATGGACTTTTTTGTGCCCCTTGTTTATATTTGAGCCTGGAGTAGTTGATAGGAAGCCAGGAATATTTGGGTGCAAGATCTCCCTCTGACCTATACTAGAACCTACAGATGTCCCTTAACATTCTAGTGTTCCATAAAGCTCTCTATTACATTTGCCAAGAAAGTGCTGAATGAATGAATGAAATAAGCATTATTAAACACTTACTGTATGCAAAGCGCCTGTGATAACAAGTAGAAAAGTAAGATTTTCACTTTTCTTGTGGAACTCACATTCTAACCACTAAGAACACACATTTGGAAAGTCTCAACTCAACGTCAGATGCCTCATGTCTTCAGGGAGCAGCAGAATAACAATATTAATGCCTCTTCCTCTAATAAAGTCATATCAGTTTCTGATACTGAACCATTTGACAGGACCAAAAACTTTCCTTTCTAAATCTTGAATAGATGCTCCTAAGGGAGTAATTGCCAGACTGCATTTCCTTCACAGGGATTACCTTCCAGACTTGCATTTCTTTACACTCATATTTTTCCTCATTCTGCTCATTTCACTATGTAGGAGCCCACAGTGGTGATCTACATTTTCTCTGAAATGTTCATCATCTCCAACTCACAGGATCTCTCTCTTTTCTTAAGAGACCGTTCTTGATATCAGTGCTGGTGCCTTTTCTCTCAAACTCCCTTGTATATATTTTTATTTACAAATTTGATACTTGTGGTTCATGTTTTTCATATCTTCTTGTAGTTATCCCTATTAGAATGTAAGCTCTTGGTTAGTGGAAAGTGTTTCATTCTTTCTACTTATAGTCTTAATGCCCAACACAGTACAAAGTAATATAAGTAATAAATATTTATAAATTGGAACAACCCAAACCCATTTTTCAGACCAGAAGTACAATTCAACAATGTTACAATGCCATTCAAATATTATCAATATGAAAATATTAAATTGTTTTCATGTTGACTGGTATACAATTTGACTTTAAACTATAGTCTGCTATTGATAATAGAAATAGTTACATTAAGTTTGGCATTTGATACCTGCCTCAGAGAAAATTAGAGCCTTCAGAGGACATTTAAGGTCACTTAAAAGATGTAGCTTAACTACCCAATTCAATTCCATTTAGGTAAATGAACATCCATTAAGTTCCTGTAGAAATCACCAATGTTTCAATAAGACATCAGTGTTCTTCCCACTCAAAAATTTTTAAAAAGGCAAATTCCATTGAATATGACTACAGAGTACATATAAAATACTTGAGAGTCTACTTTCCAGGATACACACAAAAATAATAAATATACAACTGTTAACTGTATTCAGAAATAAAAATTGATTGAAATAATTGGAAAATATGAATTGCTCATGGGTAAGTTGGACCAATATAATAAAATGACACTACTATATAAATCAATTTACTTATTCATTCCTATACCAACTGAAATACCAACAGATCAAGAGAACCTGAAAAATAATAATAAAATTCATGTTGGGGGGTGATGTCCAGAACCTAAACAGTATAATGATAAAAATTTTAGAATGACATGATTTTTAGTTAAGGAACTTACCACTGCTTGGAGTACTGATTTGGGACACAAAATAACAAAAGGGTTAAAAGAATACAATTGGGGGAGGGAAGGGGAAATCTTTGTAAAATGAATCACTCATAAAGGTCTCATTTCCAAATTATGTAAAGAATTAATTCAAAATCATAAGAAAAAAAGGCCATTCCTCAATGGAGAAATGGTCTAAGGATATGAACAGATAGCTTTCAGGGCAGGAACTAGTAAGAGGCTAATAACAACCATATTAAAAAATTGTCCAAGCAATTACTAAAGCAATTATAAGGAGAGTCCATCTCCCATACATCAGAGTGGCAAAGATGATTTTAAAAAGGAATATGATAAAGAATGGATGGACTGTGTGAGAACAAATACACTGATGTATTTGCAATACACTGATGCATTATTTCCATTTTGGAAAGCAGTTTGGAATTATACATTAAAATATACCAAAGATTGCTTGCCCTTTGACCCAGCTATTCCAGTACTAGGCCTATACTCAAAAGAGATTAAAGAAAGAGAAAATGATCCTTTTTTTCTGCAAAAAATAATGATAGCAATTCTATTTGTGGTAATAAAAAGGGGGGGGGAAGGAAATTAAGGGGCTGCTCATAAATTGAAGAATGGCTGAATAATTAGTGGTATAAGAATATGAGATGACTAAACAGATATGGAAGAACTTTTATGAACAGAGTGAATGAGCATAATCAGAAAGTAACATCAATATTATAAAAATGAAAAATTTGAAAACTTTTATAAACTAATTAAAAAAAAAAAAAGAACAGAACAAAGAGTATAATTTATACAACACTTTAAAAACCAACATGGCAAAACACGTTCTTCACTAGAGAATGGTGACAGATTTAGGATACAGAATCCCTGGACTAACATCCCACTCCTACCCATCCTTTCTCCACTCCAGCGTTCCCTTCTTTTTTGCCTTCTCGCCTCCTTCCTCTTGTCTTCAGCACGTCATCCTCACTTCCCTTTTGCCTCCCTCCCCACCTCCTCCTTCTTCCAGTCCGATTTTTCACATCCCACTCTTTTTTGCTTCCCCCACATCCTCTCTTGTATCCCACATTCTTATTTCCAATTCATCCTCACTTTCCACTCTCCTTTTTTACCCCTCCCACTTTTCTTTTCCATCTTCACTTTCTATCCTCCTTTTTTGCCCGCCTCTTCTCCCACCCTCCTCTCCTGAGGTAGAGACTTTTCCCCGTCCCTTCCTAAAGAGGGGTGCCCGAGCACTTCATTTCAGGAGCCGATGCCTAGCTTGGGGCAGGGATGAAATCTCTGGGAAGGTCATTAAGAGATTCATTAGAACCACTCTCGCAAGGAAACACCCCTGCCTGACATGCCGCTGCCCGCGAAACACCGCGAACTTTCCCGAAGTCCTAGACACAGATCTCACTCCTATGACATCACCTTCTAGGCCCCCTCCCCTCCGTCCACTAGCTCCAGCCAGAACCGCGGAGAATTTGCTGGAGAAGGCGAGTTCTCAGTTCTGATTGGTCAGAGCAAGCGGAGGGGGCGGAATTGCTCAAAGCGCCGGTGCCAGCTCTGGGCTGTTCAAGAAGGCGCCCGAAGGTTCCCGGGCAGAGGAGGAGGGAAGGAGGCGGGGCTGGGGCAGCTGCATAAATAGGCAGGACCTGAGCTGGCCCGGCACATCCCAGCTGAGCATCCACAGAGAGCCAGAGCTCCAGCCGCAGCAGAGAGGCACACGACCGGTCCGCGTCCTTCCTCCAGCGAGACCGAGAGCATCCGAACGTCAGCCAGCCACCTTTCTCCTGAGACTTCTGCTCCGCACTCCCGGGAAAGAGCAAGGGAAGGAGTCCTGCCGCGATCATGTCTGCTCCCAAGGGCACGGCCATCGGCATTGACCTGGGCACCACCTACTCCTGCGTGGGTGTCTTCCAGCACGGCAAGGTGGAGATCATCGCCAACGACCAGGGCAACCGCACCACCCCCAGCTACGTGGCCTTCACGGACACCGAGAGGCTCATAGGGGACGCGGCGAAAAACCAGGTGGCCATGAACCCGCAGAATACGGTGTTTGACGCCAAGCGGCTGATCGGCCGCAAGTTCTCCGACCAGGTGGTGCAGTCCGACATGAAGCACTGGCCCTTCCAGGTGGTGAGTGAGGCCGGGAAGCCCAAGGTGCGGGTGTCCTACAAGGGGGAGAGCAAGTCCTTCTACCCCGAGGAGATCTCGTCCATGGTGCTGAGCAAGATGAAGGAGACTGCCGAGGCCTATCTGGGCCAGCCGGTCAGCAACGCGGTCATCACGGTGCCGGCGTACTTCAACGACTCCCAGCGCCAGGCCACCAAGGACGCCGGGGCCATAGCCGGCCTCAACGTGCTGAGGATCATCAACGAGCCCACGGCGGCGGCCATCGCCTACGGGCTGGACAGGTCGGGCGCAGGAGAAAGGAACGTGCTCATCTTCGACCTGGGCGGGGGCACCTTCGATGTGTCCGTGCTCACCATCGACAACGGCATCTTCGAGGTGAAAGCCACGGCGGGGGACACCCACCTGGGCGGGGAGGACTTTGACAATCGCCTGGTGAACCACTTCGTGGAGGAGTTTAAGCGCAAATACGGGAAGGACCTGAGCCAGAACAAGCGCGCCCTGAGGAGGCTGCGCACAGCTTGTGAAAGGGCCAAGCGCACCCTGTCCTCCAGCACCCAGGCGAACCTGGAGATCGATTCCCTGTACGAGGGCACGGACTTTTACACCACGATTACTCGGGCTCGCTTTGAGGAGCTGTGCTCAGACCTCTTCAGGGGGACCCTGGAGCCGGTGGAGAAGGCCCTGCGGGATGCCCGCATGGACAAGAGCCAGATCCAGGACATCGTGCTGGTCGGGGGCTCCACCCGCATCCCCAAGGTGCAGAAGCTGCTCCAGGACTTCTTCAATGGCAAGGAGCTGAACAAGAGCATTAACCCGGACGAAGCGGTGGCTTACGGGGCGGCCGTGCAGGCGGCCGTGCTGATGGGAGATAGGTCCGAAAAGGTACAGGATCTCTTGCTCCTCGACGTGACGCCCCTGTCCCTGGGTCTCGAGACGGCAGGGGGGGTGATGACAACGCTGATCCAGAGGAACTCCACCATCCCCAGCAAGCAGACGCAGACCTTCACCACGTACTCGGACAACCAGCCGGGAGTGCTGATCCAGGTGTACGAAGGCGAGCGAGCCATGACCCGGGACAACAACCTGCTGGGTCGCTTTGAGCTGTCGGGCATCCCTCCCGCGCCTCGGGGGGTCCCCCAGGTCGAGGTCACCTTTGACATCGACGCCAACGGCATCTTGAACGTCTCGGCCACGGACAAAAGCACGGGCAAGGCCAACAGGATCACCATCACCAACGACAAGGGCCGGCTGAGCAAGGAGCAGGTGGAGAGGATGGTGCGGGAGGCGGAGAAGTACAAGGCCGAAGACGAGGCTCAGCGGGAAAGGGTGACTGCCAAGAACTCGCTGGAGTCCTATGCCTTCCAGGTCAAGAGTGCCATGCGGGAGGACGGCCTTCGAGACAAGGTCCCGGAGGAAGACAAGAGGAAGGTGCTGGACAAGTGCGAGCAAGTCCTTTCCTGGCTGGATGCCAACCAGCTGGCCGACAAGGAGGAGTTTGAGCACCAGAAGAAGGAACTGGAGAGGGTGTGCCAGCCCATCATTGCCCGGCTCTACCAGGCACCTGGTTCTCAGGGAGGGAACAGCTGTGGCGCCCAGGCCCGCCATTCCCATCCCACCTCTGGGCCCACCATTGAAGAGGTGGATTAGATGAGGGACTTTGGCTGGCTAGGGGATTGTGAGCTAATGAACAACAGGTGCACGTGCTGCTGGTGTCTCCAGAGGAAGCGTCAGCATTCTGTTCTTTTCCCAACTGCTATCTCTGGACAGCTTTGTTGTGAGCAGGTCCGCCTTTGGGCATCCTGACTTTTTGACTTTTTCTTTCAACTCTTCCCTTCTCAACAGGGGAAGCAAAAGATTGCTTATTTCGTTCTTTCTCTGACTGCTGTCAATATGTATGTTTTCTTATTTAAATCTGTTTCAATAGTTTATGAGAAAAAATTTGTATTATTTATTTAGAATATTTCAATAAACTGTAAAAAGTAATTACTAATTTGTCTCTGCTGCCAATTAAGTATCATTAGAGCAAGGATAGAATTATAGTTTTAAAACATTATTTAAAATTTATTTTTATTGGTAATTTTTTGTGTTATGTCATTTCCATTTCCAAATATGTCATTCATTTAACTGGTGAGCTATGGATTTTTTTTTTTTTTTTTAATGGAGCAGGAAAATGGTAACAGTTCAGCAAAACACATGAACACATCAAGTCTTACTCAGAGTTACTCACACCTACATTACACCAAACTTTGAAATGAGGGCAGGGCCCACTCAATTTTTAATGTACCACATCTCATACCTTTCTGAGTGGGAAAAAAAAGTCAGAGGTGATTTCATTCTTGGGGCTAAGAGAAAATGATGGCTCCTTTATGGCCTTGGAGGGGGCAAGTCAGTGTAGTAAGTTGGGATGTTATTCTAAGTCTAAGGTAGTATATGCTCAGCAATTGTTTCCCTCCTTGAATTTGAATTGTTTCCAGACTTGCCAGTATGTTCAGAACTAGACTACAAACAATGTGTAAGTTAAGAAAGAGTCCACATACATTCTCCAGATAATATCTGTCACTTTCTCTCTTAGTTCTTTTTCTTAGGAAACCATACTATGAAAAAATAATAAACTAATAAATAAAAATAAAATCCACTAAAAATAAAATTTAAAGTTATAAATATAAAATCCAATAAAATAGAATTCAGAAATTAAAGGAAAATATATGACAAACTTTAACTCTGTTTTTACAGGTGAAGAAACTAAACACAAGAGATATGTGACAGGCCTCCTACCATATAATTAGTAAACTATAGAGCTGTGAATGTGTACTAAAGGTTACTTGGAGTCATAAGGCTCGGAAAGAATTTGGTTCCATTTTCAATAACCCTTGGGTTGCACAAATATGTCCCTTGGCTTTGACAGTAGCCAAAAGAGGGGGAAAATCCTTATGATTTACTTTTGAACTCTTGAGAAATCAGTTTATCCTCATAAGAAAAAATAAAAAAGTTGAAACATGTATTTTGCTCATGAAAAGGTGGAGGTAGAATCAATCAAATTATCCTATACTTTGATTGTGTGCAGTCCATATGTTAGGCCAGCTACCCTACCCAAGTGGTTCTGCTGAATCAGTCATAGGCCTCAGTCTAACTTTTATTTATGTCTGTCACCTCTCTAGCAGCAGCAAGAGGAGGAGGAAGAAAACATTCTAGATTTTAAGGCCTCAGGTATTGTGGGTTTATCATTGCAGTGATCAGGGTTGTATAAACTTTCAAAGTTGCTTTTCTTTATAATTTTTTTTTCTTAATAGTATTTTTCCCATTTACATGTAAAGATAGTTTTCAACATTGATTTTTGTAAGATTTTTGAGCTCCAAATTTTTTTCTTACCCTCTTTTCCCTCCCTTCTCCCCAAACAGCAGTCTAATATAGATTATATATTAAACATATATATATATATATATATATATATATATATACACATACATATATATATATATATGATCATGTTCAGCATATTTCTACATTATAGTGTTTTTATTCAAAAGTTTTCTCCTAGATCATTATATACATCAACAATAATACTATATGATGATCAATTCTGATGGACGTGGCCCTCTTCAACAATGAGATGAACCAAATCAGCTCCAATAGAGCAGTAATGAACTGAACCAGCTACATCCAGTGAAAGAACTCTGGGAGATGACTATGAACCACTACATAGAATTTCCAATCCCTCTAATTTTGTCCGCCAGCATTTTGGATTTCCTTCACAGGCTAAATGTTCACTATTTCATAGTCCTATTCTTTTTGTTCAGCAAAACAACTGTTTGATCATGTATACATATATTGTATTTAATTTATACTCTTAACATATTTAACATGTATTGGTCAGCCTGCCATCTGCGGGGGGGGGGGCAGGGAAAGAGGGGAAAATTGGAAAAAAAAGTTTTGGCAATTGTCAATATTGTAAAATTACCCATGCAAATATCTGGTAAATAAAAATTATTATTATTTTAAGAAAAAGTTTTCTCCTAGTTCTCATTTTGCTCATTATTAGTTCATAGTGGTCTCCCCAGTTTACTTGGAAATTCCCATTTCCTCATTTCTTCTAAAATATTTCATGACATTGATATCATAATTTTTTCAGCCATTCACAAATACATAAGCTGTCTCTTATATTCCAGGGGCGTTTTGCTTCTATAAATAGAGCTCCTTAGACATCCTTTCTTTGATCTCTTTGAGATATAGCCCTTAAATTGGACATGATTCAGAGACTTTGCAGATTGTATGACAAAAATAGTTTGTAAACAATTTTCACAAAATTGGACGTGTTTTACTCATATCTACTTTATTTGCTACAATTAAGAAAAATGCCCACAATTTAGAATTGCCAAGTTTAGCATAAAACCGGTTTTGAAAGAGAATTTCTAGAAATACTGTGCCCATTTTTTTGTCTCTTTAAGACTATTAATATGAGAGGTGACACAATATATTGCAAAGATGTCACACTTGGCATGTAACCAACTGATTTCAGCTCAAACCAGATTAAAATATAATTTTGAAATAGCAAAACAAAATAAAAACATTAAAATAAAACTAAATAAATAAAATACAAGAAATAAAACTAAGTAAACATGTAGCCTGCAGGGGAACTTATGAACTGTTCTGTGTCCATTGTTTCTAACTGAGCCTGGTGTAGTTGGTAGGGAATCAGGAAGACTTGAGACAAGATCTCCCTTTGACACTTACTAGCTAGCAGACCCTACAGAAGTTATTTAATATTCAAATGTTCCTTAAAGCTCTCTATTAATTGTTAAGAAGATGATGAAAGAATGAATAAAGAAAGCATTTATGTATCCCTTATGTGCAAAACATTATACTAAGTGCTGATGATACAAATAGAAAAGTAGAATGTTCCTTTTTTCTCATGGAGAAACCATCATAACCACTGAGACACTGCATATGGAAAGTTTCAACTGTAAATCAGATGGAAAGTCCTCATGATCTTTAGGGAGAAGCAGAAAAGCAACATTAATGTCTCTTCTTTAATGTCATTTCCACTAATAAAATCATACCAGGTTCAGCAGAACCATTTGACAGGGACAAGAACTTTCCTTTATGAGTCTTGAGTAGGTGTAGCAGAATCTCTTTCAAAGGAGTTGCCTTCCAGATTTGGATTCCTTTATACTCATATTTTTCCTCCTTCTGCTCATTTCACTCTGCACAAATCTACAGTGACTCTTCTACATTTTCTCTGAAATTGTTCCTCACCTCTAACTCATAAAGATCTTTCCTGATACTCGTGCTGGTGCCCTCTCTCCCAGATTCTCTTGTGTTTAATTCCTTTGTATATATATTTTATTCACAAATTTGATAGTTATGGTTGATAGTTTTCATATGTTCTTTTTGTTATCCTTATTAGGATATAAGCTCACTGTTTCATTCTACTTAACAGCCTTAGCACCCAACATAGTACATAATAGTACACTTACTAAATACTTGTGAATTGGAAAGTCAATTAAAAAAAACAAAAACAAAAAACACAATATTATCCAGATCAGAAGTACAATTCAGCAATTTATACAATGCAATTAAAATATTTAAATATTAACTTCTCTTTATATTGACTGGTATAAAATTTGGCTTTAAACTATAATCTTCTGTTGGTAATAGAAATAGTTATATTGAATTTGGCATTTAATCCCCACTTTAAAGAAAACTAGAGAGTCAAGATCATTCAAAGAATGTAGCTTCATCAACCAGTTCAATTCTACTTAAGTCAATGAAAATTGTTAAACTCTTTCATAAATCATCAACATTTCTATAACCCACCAATAAGACATAAGTGGGAAGAAATTAAAAAAAAAAAAGGCAAATTCCATATAAAATGATTACAGAGTATACAAAACACTTGGGAGTACTTTCCAGGATACACAATGGAACTATAAAAGTACAACTACAAGCAGTTCAGAAATAAAATAGATCTAATTAATTGGAAAAAATATTAATTGCTCTGGGTTGGATGAGCCAATATAATACAAATATAATACAAATGATACTACTATCTAAATCAATTTATTTATTCAATGTGATACCAACTAAACTATCAACATATTAAAGAACAAGAAAAATAATAAAATTCATATTAAGGGGTGGAAAAGTCCAGAATCTAAAGAGAAATAATGATAAGAAATCTTAGAATGAAATTATCTCCAATTAATAGGCCTACCATTAACTGAAATACTGATTTGGGACACATAACATAATAAAAGGATTAAAAAGATACAATTAAATGGGGGGAGGGAAGTTTTGCAAAATGATTTTCTAATAAAGGTCTCATTTCCAAACGATGTAAATAATTAATTCAAATTCATAAGAAAAAGAACCATTCTTCAATGGAAAAATGATCTAAGGTTATAAATAGATAGTTCTCAAGGGAAAAGTAGCAATAGGCTAACAATAACCATATTTTAAAAATTGTCCAAGTAATTGCTAAAGCAATTATAAGGAGATTCCACTCCTCCTCACCCATTATAGAGGTAAAAATGATTGAGAAAAGGAATATGACAAAGAGTGGAAGGGAAAACAAATATATTGATGCATTGTTTTCATTTTGGAAAGCAATATGAAATTACAGAGTAAAAGTTACTAAACATTGTCTGCAATTTGATCCAGCTATTCCACTTCTAGGCCTTATGCTCAAAGGATATTAAAGAAAGTGGAAAAGGTCCTTTTCCTGCAAACAAACAAACAAACAAATAAATAAATACATAAATAAATAAATAGATAAATAAATTATAGCAATTCTTTTTATGGGAACAAAATGGGAAGGAGGAAATATGGGGAGGCCCATCAATTGAAAAATGGCTGAATAATTAGTGGTATATGAATGTGAAAGAGTACTATTGCAAGAAATAAGGAAATAGATGATTTTTAAAAGACATGGAACAGCTTATTTTACTGATAGAGTGAAATAGTATAATCAGAATAGTTCACAGTATAAAATCAATATTATGAAAATGAAAATAATTGAGGACTTTTATAAAATAACTAAAATAAAATGAGCAGAACCAAGAGAACAGTTTATACAACGACATTATAAAAACCAACTTGACAAAACATGCTCTCCATTACAGAATGGTGGCAGGATTTAGGGTACAGAATGAGACATGAGTCTCTGTCTCTTTGTCTCTCTGACTCTCTTTACTCTCATTCTTTCCTCTCCCTCTCCTCTCCCCCTTGGAGTGGAAGGAATGGGATGGTAGGAAGAGAAAACATTCCTGATAATTTAAAATGTAAGAGTGCTGCTTTAGACCTAAAAAGGCATTTGCACTTTCAGATGAGGTTTTACGGATCTGCTTAACTTCACTGTGAGGTTCACCTCGTGAGAGGCCGGAGCAGACCATGTTGTCATGTTTCAATAGTGAAGGCCTTAGATCCATGTTCTCCCCATCAAGGTCCAAGACCCTGCCTGGGCTTCCTCCAGCCAGCTTCTCACTAGCACCTCATTGGGATGTTATCTTTTTATTATTGCAAAGGAATTAAAGATATAAATATCAGCTCTAGAGCAAGTGCAAAGAATCTTTTTTGACAGAAGGTAGGACTGAGTGGCCTACCCTCCCACTTCAACGAGTCCTTTCCGTACCTCGTTTGTAACTGACGGGTTTGCCCATTATTTTCCTGTTTAGACTTTAAACTCCTTGAGGGCAGAACCTATCTTTCGCCATTCTATGTATTCCCAGAGCTCAGCAGGTTGCCTAACACATAGTAGGTACTTAATAAAGGGTTATTGCCCGGAGTGACAGGTCTCTTGGGAGCTCAGGAATAATCCCGCCTATAGGGAAGGCATCCCAGAGACGCCCCATTGTGAGCCCGGAGCTCCGTAGCTACTTTGGGCACTTTGGGGATCTTTGCACGACTGCTCTATGAAAATGTGAGAGTTAAAGCGCTTCACAAAGCGAAAGTCGCGACAAAGGATTGAGGCGGCGTCCTGCTGGCACTTGACTGCTGCTCTCGACTAGTTTGGGGGGAAAGCTGTTGGAAAGAGAAATTTAAATAGTAATTGTCAGAAGAGACCTTCCAAATCTCGCCTCCAGGGTAGACTGCGACCAGAACTCTGCGCCTTAGACTGCTTAACACGGTGTGTGTCTCTACACGCTTCTCAGGTGAAGCTGTCTCACTGATCGTTTTGAATAACAGGCTTTTAAGAAACTAGGTTACGTTTCCATAAGAAAAAAATTCTAAGATAAATTTCCGGAAGAAACACGCAGCTTCACTACTCCAAATATTTCCCTGGCATCCTACTCTTGTTTCCCAGGTGACAAACATCTCACTCCTACCCATCCTTTCTCCACTCCTGCCTTCCCTTCTTTTTGCCTTCTCGACTCCTTCCTCTTGTCTTCTGCACCCCATCCTCACTTCCCACACTCCCCTTTTGCCCCCCTCCCCACCTCCTCCTTCTTCCAGTCCGATTTTTCACATCCCACTCTTTTTTGCTTCCCCCAATCCTCTCTTGTATCCCCCATCCTTACTTCCAATTCATCCTCACTTTCCACTTTCTTTTTTTTATTCCCCCTCATCTCCCCTCTCTTCCATCCATCATCCACACTTCCCATTTATTTTTGCTTCCCCTCTCCACCTCTTCTTTCTCTTGCATCCACCACATTCAGTTCCCACTCTCCTTTTTTGCTCCCCCTCCCACTTGTCTCTTCCACCTTCACTTTCTATCCTTTTTTTGCCCGCCTCTTCCCCCACCCTCCTCTTTAGTTTCCCCAGTTCCTTTCTAAAGAAGGGTGTCCGAGCACTTCATTCAGGAGCCGATGCCGCTTTGGGCAGAGGTGAAAGCTTTGGAAAGATAATTAGGACATTCATTAGAGCCTTTCTCACAAGGAAACATCTCTGCCTGACAAATGCCCCAGCCAGCGAAACACCGCGAACTTTCCCGAAGTCCTAGACACAGATCTCACTCCTATGACATCACCTTCTAGGCCCCCTCCCCTCCGTCCACTAGCTCCAGCCAGAACCGGGGAGAATTTGCTGGAGAAGGCGAGTTCTCTGTCCTGATTGGTCAGAGCAAGCGGAGGGGGGCGGAATTGCTCAAAGCGCCGGTGCCAGCTCTGGGCTGTTCAAGAAGGCGCCCGAAGGTTCCCGGGCAGAGGAGGAGGGAAGGAGGCGGGGCTGGGGCAGCTGCATAAATAGGCAGGACCTGAGCTGGCCCGGCACATCCCAGCTGAGCATCCACAGAGAGCCAGAGCTCCAGCCGCAGCAGAGAGGCACACGACCGGTCCGCGTCCTTCCTCCAGCGAGACCGAGAGCATCCGAACGTCAGCCAGCCACCTTTCTCCTGAGACTTCTGCTCCGCACTCCCGGGAAAGAGCAAGGGAAGGAGTCCTGCCGCGATCATGTCTGCTCCCAAGGGCACGGCCATCGGCATTGACCTGGGCACCACCTACTCCTGCGTGGGTGTCTTCCAGCACGGCAAGGTGGAGATCATCGCCAACGACCAGGGCAACCGCACCACCCCCAGCTACGTGGCCTTCACGGACACCGAGAGGCTCATAGGGGACGCGGCGAAAAACCAGGTGGCCATGAACCCGCAGAATACGGTGTTTGACGCCAAGCGGCTGATCGGCCGCAAGTTCTCCGACCAGGTGGTGCAGTCCGACATGAAGCACTGGCCCTTCCAGGTGGTGAGTGAGGCCGGGAAGCCCAAGGTGCGGGTGTCCTACAAGGGGGAGAGCAAGTCCTTCTACCCCGAGGAGATCTCGTCCATGGTGCTGAGCAAGATGAAGGAGACTGCCGAGGCCTATCTGGGCCAGCCGGTCAGCAACGCGGTCATCACGGTGCCGGCGTACTTCAACGACTCCCAGCGCCAGGCCACCAAGGACGCCGGGGCCATAGCCGGCCTCAACGTGCTGAGGATCATCAACGAGCCCACGGCGGCGGCCATCGCCTACGGGCTGGACAGGTCGGGCGCAGGAGAAAGGAACGTGCTCATCTTCGACCTGGGCGGGGGCACCTTCGATGTGTCCGTGCTCACCATCGACAACGGCATCTTCGAGGTGAAAGCCACGGCGGGGGACACCCACCTGGGCGGGGAGGACTTTGACAATCGCCTGGTGAACCACTTCGTGGAGGAGTTTAAGCGCAAATACGGGAAGGACCTGAGCCAGAACAAGCGCGCCCTGAGGAGGCTGCGCACAGCTTGTGAAAGGGCCAAGCGCACCCTGTCCTCCAGCACCCAGGCGAACCTGGAGATCGATTCCCTGTACGAGGGCACGGACTTTTACACCACGATTACTCGGGCTCGCTTTGAGGAGCTGTGCTCAGACCTCTTCAGGGGGACCCTGGAGCCGGTGGAGAAGGCCCTGCGGGATGCCCGCATGGACAAGAGCCAGATCCAGGACATCGTGCTGGTCGGGGGCTCCACCCGCATCCCCAAGGTGCAGAAGCTGCTCCAGGACTTCTTCAATGGCAAGGAGCTGAACAAGAGCATTAACCCGGACGAAGCGGTGGCTTACGGGGCGGCCGTGCAGGCGGCCGTGCTGATGGGAGATAGGTCCGAAAAGGTACAGGATCTCTTGCTCCTCGACGTGACGCCCCTGTCCCTGGGTCTCGAGACGGCAGGGGGGGTGATGACAACGCTGATCCAGAGGAACTCCACCATCCCCAGCAAGCAGACGCAGACCTTCACCACGTACTCGGACAACCAGCCGGGAGTGCTGATCCAGGTGTACGAAGGCGAGCGAGCCATGACCCGGGACAACAACCTGCTGGGTCGCTTTGAGCTGTCGGGCATCCCTCCCGCGCCTCGGGGGGTCCCCCAGGTCGAGGTCACCTTTGACATCGACGCCAACGGCATCTTGAACGTCTCGGCCACGGACAAAAGCACGGGCAAGGCCAACAGGATCACCATCACCAACGACAAGGGCCGGCTGAGCAAGGAGCAGGTGGAGAGGATGGTGCGGGAGGCGGAGAAGTACAAGGCCGAAGACGAGGCTCAGCGGGAAAGGGTGACTGCCAAGAACTCGCTGGAGTCCTATGCCTTCCAGGTCAAGAGTGCCATGCGGGAGGACGGCCTTCGAGACAAGGTCCCGGAGGAAGACAAGAGGAAGGTGCTGGACAAGTGCGAGCAAGTCCTTTCCTGGCTGGATGCCAACCAGCTGGCCGACAAGGAGGAGTTTGAGCACCAGAAGAAGGAACTGGAGAGGGTGTGCCAGCCCATCATTGCCCGGCTCTACCAGGCACCTGGTTCTCAGGGAGGGAACAGCTGTGGCGCCCAGGCCCGCCATTCCCATCCCACCTCTGGGCCCACCATTGAAGAGGTGGATTAGATGAGGGACTTTGGCTGGCTAGGGGATTGTTAGCTAATGAACAACAGGTGCACGTGCTGCTGGTGTCTCCAGAGGAAGCGTCAGCATTCTGTTCTTTTCCCAACTGCTATCTCTGGACAGCTTTGTTGTGAGCAGGCCCGCCTTTGGGCATCCTGACTTTTTGACTTTTTCTTTCAACTCTTCCCTTCTCAACAGGGGAAGCAAAAGCTTGTTTATTTCGTTCTTTCTCTGACTGCTGTCAATATGTATGTTTTCTTATTTAAATCTGTTTCAATAATTTATGAGAAAATGTTTTGTATCATTTATTTAGAATATTTCAATAAACTATGAAAGGAAATTACTAAGTTGTCTCTGTTGCAAGGATAGAAAGAGTGTTTTAAAAATTATTTAAAAATTCATTTATTATTGGTAACCTTGTTTTATATCATTTTCATTTCCAATGAGCTATGGATTTAAAGGGGGGGGGCAGGAGAATGGTAACAATTCAGTAAAACTAGTGAACACAGGAAGTCTCATTCATATATTTCACACTTACATTTCCCCAAACTTTGAAATGAGGGCAGGGTACATACTTCTTAATTCCCTTTTATTTCTATTTTTCCTCTTTCTTTCTCTTTCTCTGTCTTTCCCCATTCCCTCTCTCTCTTCCTCCCTTCTCTTTCTCTCTATCTCTTCTCCCCCTTTGTTTTTCTCCTCTCTCTTTCTGTCTCTCTGTGTGTCTCTCTGGGCTGTGTGTCTCTCTGTGTCTCTGTCTCTTTCTGTCTCTGTCTCTGTATGTGTGTCTCTGTCTGTCTGTCTGTCTGTCTGTCTCTGTCTGTCTCTGTCTCTCTGTGTCTGTCTCTGTCTGTCTGTCTCTCTGTGTGTATCTCTCTTTGTGTCTCTGACTGTCTGTGTGTGTCTGTCTGTCTCTCTGTGTCTGTCTGTCTCTGTGTGTCCCTGTCTGTCTTTCTGTCTCTGTGTCTCTGTCTTTCTGTGTGTCTCTCTCTTTGTGCCTGTCTCTTTCTGTGCCTCTGTCTGTCTCTGTGTGTTTTTGTCTGTGACTCTGTGTGTCTCTCTCTGTGTCTCTGGCTGTCTTTCTCTCTGTCTCTGTCTGCCTCTTTCTGTTTCTGTGTCTCTGTCTCTGTCCCTCTCCATCTCTGTCTGTCTCTTTCTCTCTGTCTCTGTCTCTGTGTGTGTGTGTCTCTGTATCTGTCTCTGTATCTGTCTCTTTCTGTCTCTGTCCCTCTCTCTTTCTGTGTCTGTCTGTCTCTGTCTCTGTATGTCTGTTTGTCTGTTTATCTGTTTCTTTCTCTGTCTCTTCCCCTTTCCACATCCCTTACCTTTTCAAGTAGAAAAAAAGATAGAGGTGAGTTCATTCCTGGGGCTAAGAGAAGATAATGCAGCCCCTATGGCCTTTGAGGAGGCAGGTCAGTTTTAGTCTGTTGGGATGTTATAGCAAAGCAGACCAAGACATGACCTCTTTCTTGCAAGTACAAGGTAGTATATACTCTGCAATTGCCTCCATCCTTTATCTTGAATTATTTCCAGGCCTGGCCTGTTTTATCTTGGTCTGGGCTTACATCTATGTTCACAACTAGACTATAAGTAGTCTATATTTTAACAAAACATTCCACAGACATTTTGTAGATAACATCTGTTGCTTTCCCTCTTAGTTCTTATTCTCAGGAAACCATACTGTGGAAAAGTAACAAAAATAAATAACAAAAAAGTGACCAAAATAAAATCCATGGAAAATAAAATTTTAAATTATAAATGTAAAATTCAACCAATTAGGAATGAGGAATGGAAGGGAACATATATGACAAACTTTAACTCTACTTTTATAGGTGAAGAAATTGACTACAAGAGGACTGTGACAGGCCTAAGGTCATATGTTAGTAAGCTATAAAATTGAGAATAGGTACCAAATGTCAGTTAGAATCATAAGGCTTAGAAAGAATTTGTTTCCATTTTAAATATACCTTGGGTTGCACAGATATGTTTCTCTTGCCTTTGACAATAACTAAAAAGGGGGGAAATCCTTATAACTTACTGTTGAGAAATCAGTTTATCCTTACTAGAAAAAAAAAAGAAGAAAAAAAAAGAAAAAGCAAATGAAACATGTATTTTGCTCAACAAAAGGTGGAGGTAGAGTCAATCAAATTATTCCACAGTTTGAGTGTGGACAGTTCATATGCTAGGCCAGCTACCCTATCCAAGTGAGAATTCTTTTCTCCTGAATCAATCATAGGCCTCATTCTGACTTTTAGTTATGTCTGTCACCTCTCTAGCAGCAACAAGAGGAGGAAGATGACATTCTTGATTTTAAGGCCTCAGGTATTGTGGGTTTATCATTGTCTCTGTCTTTGCAGTGATTCATTGAAGTGATCAGGGTTGTATCAACTTTCAAAGTTGCTTTTCTTTATAATTTATTTTTGCCTTTTTTTTTTTTTGCTTAATAGTATTTTTCCCATTTACATGTAAAGATAGTTTTCAAAATTCATTTTTGTAAGATTTTTGAGCTCCAAAAATTTTTCCCACTCTCTTCCCTCCCCTCTCCCCAAGACATCAAGCAATCTGATATACATTATATATATGATATTAAACATATTTTCATATTATAATGTTTTCATTAAAAAAGTTTTCTCCTAGTTCTCATTTCACTCATTAATAATTCACAGTAGTCTCCTTAGTCAACTTGCAAACTCCCATTTTCTTATTTCTTCTAAAATATTTCAATACATTCATGTCATACTTTTTTTCAGTCATTTATCAATAGATAAGCAGTCTCTTATATTCAGGTTTTTGGCTACTATAGATACAGCTCCTCACAAATCCTTTCTTTGATCTTTTTTGGGGTATAGGCCTCAAATTGGATATGATTCAAAGACTTTGCAGATTGTATGACAAAAACAATTGGTAAACTATTTTTTTCACAAAATTGGACATATTTTAGTCATGCCGACTCTACTTGTTAACTTTTCCCATGATTTAGAATTGCCAAGTTTGTAATAAAATGGAATTTGAATTAGAATTTCTGGAAATGTTGTACTCATCTTTTTGTCTCTGTAGTACTAGCAGTATGAGAGGTGGCAAAGTATACTGCAGACATGTCATACTTGATATGTGAACAACTGAGTTCAGCCCAAACCAGATTAAAATATAATTTGGAAATAGTTAACAAAACAAACAAAACAAAATAAATAAAAATACAATAAATATAGCAAATAAGAATTTTTCAAAACTAAATAAATATGCAGCCTGCAGGGATCCTTATGGACTTTTTTGTGCCCCTTGTTTATATTTGAGCCTGGAGTAGTTGATAGGAAGCCAGGAATATTTGGGTGCAAGATCTCCCTCTGACCTATACTAGAACCTACAGATGTCCCTTAACATTCTAGTGTTCCATAAAGCTCTCTATTACATTTGCCAAGAAAGTGCTGAATGAATGAATGAAATAAGCATTATTAAACACTTACTGTATGCAAAGCGCCTGTGATAACAAGTAGAAAAGTAAGATTTTCACTTTTCTTGTGGAACTCACATTCTAACCACTAAGAACACACATTTGGAAAGTCTCAACTCAACGTCAGATGCCTCATGTCTTCAGGGAGCAGCAGAATAACAATATTAATGCCTCTTCCTCTAATAAAGTCATATCAGTTTCTGATACTGAACCATTTGACAGGACCAAAAACTTTCCTTTCTAAATCTTGAATAGATGCTCCTAAGGGAGTAATTGCCAGACTGCATTTCCTTCACAGGGATTACCTTCCAGACTTGCATTTCTTTACACTCATATTTTTCCTCATTCTGCTCATTTCACTATGTAGGAGCCCACAGTGGTGATCTACATTTTCTCTGAAATGTTCATCATCTCCAACTCACAGGATCTCTCTCTTTTCTTAAGAGACCGTTCTTGATATCAGTGCTGGTGCCTTTTCTCTCAAACTCCCTTGTATATATTTTTATTTACAAATTTGATACTTGTGGTTCATGTTTTTCATATCTTCTTGTAGTTATCCCTATTAGAATGTAAGCTCTTGGTTAGTGGAAAGTGTTTCATTCTTTCTACTTATAGTCTTAATGCCCAACACAGTACAAAGTAATATAAGTAATAAATATTTATAAATTGGAACAACCCAAACCCATTTTTCAGACCAGAAGTACAATTCAACAATGTTACAATGCCATTCAAATATTATCAATATGAAAATATTAAATTGTTTTCATGTTGACTGGTATACAATTTGACTTTAAACTATAGTCTGCTATTGATAATAGAAATAGTTACATTAAGTTTGGCATTTGATACCTGCCTCAGAGAAAATTAGAGCCTTCAGAGGACATTTAAGGTCACTTAAAAGATGTAGCTTAACTACCCAATTCAATTCCATTTAGGTAAATGAACATCCATTAAGTTCCTGTAGAAATCACCAATGTTTCAATAAGACATCAGTGTTCTTCCCACTCAAAAATTTTTAAAAAGGCAAATTCCATTGAATATGACTACAGAGTACATATAAAATACTTGAGAGTCTACTTTCCAGGATACACACAAAAATAATAAATATACAACTGTTAACTGTATTCAGAAATAAAAATTGATTGAAATAATTGGAAAATATGAATTGCTCATGGGTAAGTTGGACCAATATAATAAAATGACACTACTATATAAATCAATTTACTTATTCATTCCTATACCAACTGAAATACCAACAGATCAAGAGAACCTGAAAAATAATAATAAAATTCATGTTGGGGGGTGATGTCCAGAACCTAAACAGTATAATGATAAAAATTTTAGAATGACATGATTTTTAGTTAAGGAACTTACCACTGCTTGGAGTACTGATTTGGGACACAAAATAACAAAAGGGTTAAAAGAATACAATTGGGGGAGGGAAGGGGAAATCTTTGTAAAATGAATCACTCATAAAGGTCTCATTTCCAAATTATGTAAAGAATTAATTCAAAATCATAAGAAAAAAAGGCCATTCCTCAATGGAGAAATGGTCTAAGGATATGAACAGATAGCTTTCAGGGCAGGAACTAGTAAGAGGCTAATAACAACCATATTAAAAAATTGTCCAAGCAATTACTAAAGCAATTATAAGGAGAGTCCATCTCCCATACATCAGAGTGGCAAAGATGATTTTAAAAAGGAATATGATAAAGAATGGATGGACTGTGTGAGAACAAATACACTGATGTATTTGCAATACACTGATGCATTATTTCCATTTTGGAAAGCAGTTTGGAATTATACATTAAAATATACCAAAGATTGCTTGCCCTTTGACCCAGCTATTCCAGTACTAGGCCTATACTCAAAAGAGATTAAAGAAAGAGAAAATGATCCTTTTTTTCTGCAAAAAATAATGATAGCAATTCTATTTGTGGTAATAAAAAGGGGGGGGGAAGGAAATTAAGGGGCTGCTCATAAATTGAAGAATGGCTGAATAATTAGTGGTATAAGAATATGAGATGACTAAACAGATATGGAAGAACTTTTATGAACAGAGTGAATGAGCATAATCAGAAAGTAACATCAATATTATAAAAATGAAAAATTTGAAAACTTTTATAAACTAATTAAAAAAAAAAAAAGAACAGAACAAAGAGTATAATTTATACAACACTTTAAAAACCAACATGGCAAAACACGTTCTTCACTAGAGAATGGTGACAGATTTAGGATACAGAATCCCTGGACTAACATCCCACTCCTACCCATCCTTTCTCCACTCCAGCGTTCCCTTCTTTTTTGCCTTCTCGCCTCCTTCCTCTTGTCTTCAGCACGTCATCCTCACTTCCCTTTTGCCTCCCTCCCCACCTCCTCCTTCTTCCAGTCCGATTTTTCACATCCCACTCTTTTTTGCTTCCCCCACATCCTCTCTTGTATCCCACATTCTTATTTCCAATTCATCCTCACTTTCCACTCTCCTTTTTTACCCCTCCCACTTTTCTTTTCCATCTTCACTTTCTATCCTCCTTTTTTGCCCGCCTCTTCTCCCACCCTCCTCTCCTGAGGTAGAGACTTTTCCCCGTCCCTTCCTAAAGAGGGGTGCCCGAGCACTTCATTTCAGGAGCCGATGCCTAGCTTGGGGCAGGGATGAAATCTCTGGGAAGGTCATTAAGAGATTCATTAGAACCACTCTCGCAAGGAAACACCCCTGCCTGACATGCCGCTGCCCGCGAAACACCGCGAACTTTCCCGAAGTCCTAGACACAGATCTCACTCCTATGACATCACCTTCTAGGCCCCCTCCCCTCCGTCCACTAGCTCCAGCCAGAACCGCGGAGAATTTGCTGGAGAAGGCGAGTTCTCAGTTCTGATTGGTCAGAGCAAGCGGAGGGGGCGGAATTGCTCAAAGCGCCGGTGCCAGCTCTGGGCTGTTCAAGAAGGCGCCCGAAGGTTCCCGGGCAGAGGAGGAGGGAAGGAGGCGGGGCTGGGGCAGCTGCATAAATAGGCAGGACCTGAGCTGGCCCGGCACATCCCAGCTGAGCATCCACAGAGAGCCAGAGCTCCAGCCGCAGCAGAGAGGCACACGACCGGTCCGCGTCCTTCCTCCAGCGAGACCGAGAGCATCCGAACGTCAGCCAGCCACCTTTCTCCTGAGACTTCTGCTCCGCACTCCCGGGAAAGAGCAAGGGAAGGAGTCCTGCCGCGATCATGTCTGCTCCCAAGGGCACGGCCATCGGCATTGACCTGGGCACCACCTACTCCTGCGTGGGTGTCTTCCAGCACGGCAAGGTGGAGATCATCGCCAACGACCAGGGCAACCGCACCACCCCCAGCTACGTGGCCTTCACGGACACCGAGAGGCTCATAGGGGACGCGGCGAAAAACCAGGTGGCCATGAACCCGCAGAATACGGTGTTTGACGCCAAGCGGCTGATCGGCCGCAAGTTCTCCGACCAGGTGGTGCAGTCCGACATGAAGCACTGGCCCTTCCAGGTGGTGAGTGAGGCCGGGAAGCCCAAGGTGCGGGTGTCCTACAAGGGGGAGAGCAAGTCCTTCTACCCCGAGGAGATCTCGTCCATGGTGCTGAGCAAGATGAAGGAGACTGCCGAGGCCTATCTGGGCCAGCCGGTCAGCAACGCGGTCATCACGGTGCCGGCGTACTTCAACGACTCCCAGCGCCAGGCCACCAAGGACGCCGGGGCCATAGCCGGCCTCAACGTGCTGAGGATCATCAACGAGCCCACGGCGGCGGCCATCGCCTACGGGCTGGACAGGTCGGGCGCAGGAGAAAGGAACGTGCTCATCTTCGACCTGGGCGGGGGCACCTTCGATGTGTCCGTGCTCACCATCGACAACGGCATCTTCGAGGTGAAAGCCACGGCGGGGGACACCCACCTGGGCGGGGAGGACTTTGACAATCGCCTGGTGAACCACTTCGTGGAGGAGTTTAAGCGCAAATACGGGAAGGACCTGAGCCAGAACAAGCGCGCCCTGAGGAGGCTGCGCACAGCTTGTGAAAGGGCCAAGCGCACCCTGTCCTCCAGCACCCAGGCGAACCTGGAGATCGATTCCCTGTACGAGGGCACGGACTTTTACACCACGATTACTCGGGCTCGCTTTGAGGAGCTGTGCTCAGACCTCTTCAGGGGGACCCTGGAGCCGGTGGAGAAGGCCCTGCGGGATGCCCGCATGGACAAGAGCCAGATCCAGGACATCGTGCTGGTCGGGGGCTCCACCCGCATCCCCAGGGTGCAGAAGCTGCTCCAGGACTTCTTCAATGGCAAGGAGCTGAACAAGAGCATTAACCCGGACGAAGCGGTGGCTTACGGGGCGGCCGTGCAGGCGGCCGTGCTGATGGGAGATAGGTCCGAAAAGGTACAGGATCTCTTGCTCCTCGACGTGACGCCCCTGTCCCTGGGTCTCGAGACGGCAGGGGGGGTGATGACAACGCTGATCCAGAGGAACTCCACCATCCCCAGCAAGCAGACGCAGACCTTCACCACGTACTCGGACAACCAGCCGGGAGTGCTGATCCAGGTGTACGAAGGCGAGCGAGCCATGACCCGGGACAACAACCTGCTGGGTCGCTTTGAGCTGTCGGGCATCCCTCCCGCGCCTCGGGGGGTCCCCCAGGTCGAGGTCACCTTTGACATCGACGCCAACGGCATCTTGAACGTCTCGGCCACGGACAAAAGCACGGGCAAGGCCAACAGGATCACCATCACCAACGACAAGGGCCGGCTGAGCAAGGAGCAGGTGGAGAGGATGGTGCGGGAGGCGGAGAAGTACAAGGCCGAAGACGAGGCTCAGCGGGAAAGGGTGACTGCCAAGAACTCGCTGGAGTCCTATGCCTTCCAGGTCAAGAGTGCCATGCGGGAGGACGGCCTTCGAGACAAGGTCCCGGAGGAAGACAAGAGGAAGGTGCTGGACAAGTGCGAGCAAGTCCTTTCCTGGCTGGATGCCAACCAGCTGGCCGACAAGGAGGAGTTTGAGCACCAGAAGAAGGAACTGGAGAGGGTGTGCCAGCCCATCATTGCCCGGCTCTACCAGGCACCTGGTTCTCAGGGAGGGAACAGCTGTGGCGCCCAGGCCCGCCATTCCCATCCCACCTCTGGGCCCACCATTGAAGAGGTGGATTAGATGAGGGACTTTGGCTGGCTAGGGGATTGTGAGCTAATGAACAACAGGTGCACGTGCTGCTAGTGTCTCCAGAGGAAGCGTCAGCATTCTGTTCTTTTCCCAACTGCTATCTCTGGACAGCTTTGTTGTGAGCAGGTCCGCCTTTGGGCATCCTGACTTTTTGACTTTTTCTTTCAACTCTTCCCTTCTCAACAGGGGAAGCAAAAGATTGCTTATTTCGTTCTTTCTCTGACTGCTGTCAATATGTATGTTTTCTTATTTAAATCTGTTTCAATAATTTATGATAAAAAATTTGTATTAATTATTTAGAATATTTCAATAAACTGTAAAAAGTTATTACTAATTTGTCTCTGCTTCCAATTAAGTATCATTAGAGCCAGGATAGACATATAGTTTTTTAAAAGTCATAATTTAAAAATCCATTACTATGGTAACTTTTTGCTTTATATTATTTCCATTTTAAAATATGCCATTCTCTCAACTAGTGAGTTATGGATTTAAAAAGGGGGGGGGCAGGAGAATGATAACAGTTTAGCAAAACAGTGAACACATCAAGTCTCACTCATGAGCTATTCACACCTACATTCCCCTAAACTTTGAAATTAGGGCAGTGCTCACTCACTTCTTTTTTTGGTAACCAACATGGTTCTATTAAAAACTATCTTTAACCATAGCATTCAAGGAGAGCGATACAATATTTTCTTCACCAAAGTAACTAATATAAAAATCTGAAAAATGCCATAAATTCTTTTATGAGCTACTATTCTCATATAAGTATGTAATCATGTAATTCTATTAACTTCCTGAGGCATTTTTAGTGGTTTAATTTTATTGTAGTGTTGGATGCATTATCAATGATCATCCTTTCCTAAAATGATTTTTAAAAGACTTGCAAAATATTTTATTGTGTAGGACACTATTAGTGACACAAAGTCACTCACTTCTTAATATACCACATCCCATACCTTTCTCTGTGGAAAAAAGTTGAAGCAATTTCATTCTTGGAGCTAAGAGAAAATGATGTTGCCTCTTTGGCCTTGGAGGAGGCATGTCAGTGTAGTGAGTTGTGATGTTATTCTAAATGCAGGACAGTACATGCTCAACAACTGCCTCCCTCCTTTAACTTGAATCGTTTCCAGACCTGGTCTACTGAATCTTGGTTTGGGCTTACATCTATGTTCAGAACTAGACTACAAGTAGTGTTTAAGTTAAGAAAGAGTTCACATACATTCTCCAGATAGCATCTGTTACTTTCTCTCTTAGTTCTTTTTCTCAGGAAATGATACTATGGAAAAATAACAAATAAATAAAAATAAAATGCAAAGTTATAAATATAAAATCCAACAAAATAGAATTTAAAAATTGAAGGAAACATATATGATAAACTATAACTCTGTTTTTACAGGTGAAGAAACTGAACACAAAAGAACTGACAGGCCTCAGACCATATAGTTAGTAAACTACAGAACAGTGAATGTGTATTGAATTGAATTGAATTGAAAGGAATTGACCTTTAGGTCAATTAGAGTCATAAGGCTCAGAAAGAATTTGTTACCATTTTAAATATCCCTTGGGTGGTACAGATATATCCCTTAGCTTTGACCGTAGCCTAAAGGGGGAGAGGGGGGAGAAATCCTTATGACTTACTTTGGAAGTCTTGAGAAATCTGTTTATCCTCATAAGAAAAAAAAAAATAGGCAGTTGAAACATGTATTTTACTCATGGAAAGGTGGAGGTAGAGTCAATCAAATTATCCTACACTTTGAGCACTCTGCAGTCCATATGCTAGGCTACCTACCCTGCTCAAGTGAGAATTTGTTTCTGCTGAATCAATCATAGGCCTCATTCTGACTTATAGTTATGCCTGTCACCTCTCTAGCAGGGGGAGGAGGAAGAAGATAGCATTCTTAATTTTAATGCCTCAGGTATTGTGGGTTTATTATTGCAGTGATCAGGGTTCTGTCAACTTTCAAAGTTGCTTTTCTTCATTTCTTTATTTTTTGCTAAATAGTATTTTTCCCATTTATATGTAAAGATAGTTTTCAACATTCATTTTTTGTAAAATTTTTGAGATCCAGAATTTTCTCTTACCCTCTCTTCCCTCCCTCTCCCTAATTAGCAGTCTGATATTGATTATATATATATATGTGTGTGTGTGTATGTATACATATGAATGATAATATTAAACATATTTCCACATTATAGTATTTTTATTAAAAATTTTCTCCTAGTTCTGATTTTGTTCATTATTAGTTCATAGTGGTCTCCTAGTTTACTTGGAAACTCCCATTTCCTCATAGCTTCTAAAATATTTCATTACATTTATGCCATAATTTTTTCAGTCATTCATCAATAGATAAGCAGTCTCATATTCCAGGCAGGTTTTTTTGGCTCCTATAAACAAAGTTTCTTACGCATCCTTTCTTTGATCTCTTTGAGGTATAGCCCTTAAATTGGACATGAGTCAGAGACTTTGCAGATTGTATGACAAATAGTTTGTAAACTGTTTTCACAAAATTGGACATGTTTTACTCCTGTCTACTCTACTTGCTAAAATTAAGAGAAATTCCCATAATTTAGAATTGCCTACTTTAGTATAAAACAGACTTTGAATGAGAATTTCTAGAAATATGGTGCCTATTTTTTTGTCTCTCTAATATGAGTGGTGACACAATATAGTGCAAAGATGTCACACTCGGTATGTAACTGACTGATTTCAGCTCAAACCAGATTAAAAGATAATTTTGAAATAGCAAAATAAAATAAAACTAAATAAAAACACAACAAACACAGGAAATATGAATTTTTAAAACTAAATACACATGTAGTCTACAGGGGAACTTATGAATTGTTCTAAGTCCATTGTTTCTATTTGAGCCTGGTGTAGTTGGTAGGGAAACAGGAAGACTTGGGTACAAGATCTCCCTGTGACACATACTAGCTAGCTGATCCTACAGAAATCACTTAATTTAGTGTTCCTTAAAGCTCTCTATTAATTGCCAAGAAGGTGATGAATGAATGAAGAAAGCATTATATGTAGCACTTATGTGCAAAACACAATACTAACTGCTGATGATATAAATAGAAAAGTAGAATGTTCCTTTTTTCTTATGGAGCTCATATTCTAATACATATGGACAACACATATGGAAAGTTTCAACTGTATATTAGATGGAAAGGCCTCTTGGTCTTTAGAGAAGAGCAGAAATGCAACATTAATGTCTCTTCTTTAATGTCATTTCCACTAATAAAATCATACCAGTTTCTGATGCTGAACCATTTGACAGGGCCAAGAATTTTCCTTTCTCCGTCTTGGATAGGTTTGGCTGAATGTCCTTCACAGGGGTTACCTTCCAGACTTGGATTCCTTTATACTCATGTCTTTCCTCCTGCTCATTTCACTCTGCACAAATCTACATTTTCTCTGAAATTTTTCCTCACCTCTAACTCATAGGATCCTTCTCTTTAGAGATCTTTCCTGATACTAGTGCTGGTGGCCTCTCTCCCAGATTCTATTGTGTTTAACTTCCTTCTATATATTTGCATTCACAAATTTGATATTTATATTTTATAGTTTTCATATGTTCTTGTTATCCTTATTAGGATGTAAGCTCAATGTTCATTCCACTTATAGCCTTAGCACCCAACACAGTGTATAACATACACTTAATAAATACATGTGAATTGGAAAGTCAATTTAAAAAAAAACCCTAACCTATTATCCAGATTAGAAGTACAATTCAACAATTTATTCAGTGCTATTCAAATATTTAAATACTAAGTTCTCTTTATCTTGGCTGGTATACAATTTGGCTTTAAACTCTAATCTTCTATTGGTAATAGAAACAGTTATATTGAATTTGACATTTAATCCCTACCTTAAAGAAAACTAGGGGAGCCTCCATAGGACTCTCAAGATCACTTAAACAATGTAGCTTAATCAACCAATTCAATTCTACTTAAGTCAATGAAAATTTTTAAACTCTTCCATTCTTCATTAACATTTCTACAAGCTACCAATAATCAGTGGGAAGAAATTTAAAAAAAAGGCAAATTCCATATAAAATGACTACAGCATATATAAAACACTTGGGAATTCTTTCCAGGATCCTCAATAGAACTATAAAAATAGAACTACAAACAGTTCAGAAATAAAATAGATCTAATTAACTGGAAAAATATTAATTGCTGATGGGTTGTTTGAGCCAATATAATAAAAATGACACTAGTACTTAAATCAATTTATGTTGTATCCTGCTTTCTAGAGCCCCCAAACAGAATGATTAAGATATATTTTCCTAGTGGAGAAGTGGTGAGGTGGGATTCGTGAGGATGGTGGAAAAATGCAGTCTTGTTTATTTCAAAGACTCCCTATTTTATCATGTACCAAAAACTACACTGCCCACGTGGGACCACATAAAGAACTTGCTATTGTATAATTTGCCACCTGGTATCATTTTTCCACCTGGTATCATTCTGATTCAATCTTAACACAGGTTGTCAACGGCCTCTGACTTCTTAGGAAGGTTGAGAGCCCTTAGGGGAGATGGGGAGGTGAACCAGACATTGTTTGCAAGTTCCTTCTGGGCTAAAGGGTCTTCTACCTCACCCAAAGTTTCCCCACTGACTATGACCCTCTACAAATTTACTTACTCAATATGCTGCCCACTAAACTTCTATCAGATCAATAGAACTAGAAAAATAATAAAATTCATATTAAGAGGCCAAAATATCCAGAATCTAAAGAGAAATAATGACAAGAAATTTTAGAATAAAATTGTTTCTAGTTAAGAGGCCTACCATTGCCTAAAATACTGATTTGGGACACACAACAAAACAGAAGAATTAAAAGGATCTAATTAAGTGGGAGGAAATCTTTGGAAAATGATTTTCTAATAAAGGTCTCATTCCCAAGCTATATTAAGAATTAATTCAAATGCGTAAGAAAAAGAACCATTCTTCAGTGGAGAAATGGTCTAAGGATATAAACATTTCTCAAAAAAAAAAAAAAAAAAAAAAAAGTAGCAATAGGTTAACAATTGTAGAGGGCTGAAACTCCAAAAAGATATGCTTGAATCCGAGCACTTAAGGCTAATTACCTATTTGGTGTGAGATAATGGCTCCATATTCATATTTAGATGAGATGGTGATATATGATATGATGGTTCTCATCATTGGTGCTTGCTGAATGTTTGGTGTTGAGATAATAGTAGGCTGACAGAAACAACTACACACAGAGAAGGAACACTGGGAATTGAATGTAAAATATTAGCACTACTTATGTTACTTATACCTTCAGAATCCAATACTTAACGTGCAACAAGAAAATTGGATTTACACACATATATTGTATCTAGGTTATACTGTAACACATGTAAAATGTATGAGATTGCCTGTCATCTAGGGGAGGGAGTAGAGGGAGGGAGGGGAAAATCTGGAAAAATGAATACAAGGGATAATGTTATAAAAAAAATTACTCATGCATATATACTGTCAAAAAATGTAAAATTATAAAATTAATTAAAAAAAAAAAACAAGAGAGATAATAGTAGGCAAGGATTGGAGGGTTGGGGGAGAGAAGTCAGAGTCACTTGGTGGCAGGAGAAGGAGAGAGGCTGGAGACTCCATACTCCAGTATCCAGGACACATCTTTGGCAAGCACCTTGCCTGCCTCTTTCTTTCACTTCTCCCCCTAAAGACCAAGGACTTTGATTTATCCTGACTGACTGATCTTGAGGCCCTTCAGGGAGTTGTTTGGACCTTATAAATGATAATTATATTTTTAAAATTGTCCAAGTAATTACTAAAGCAATTATAAGGAGATTCCCCCCCCCCCATCAGAGCAGTAAAAAGTGATTTAAAAAAGGAATATGACAAAGACTGGATAGGAAAACAAATACACTGATGCACTGTTTCCATTTTGGAAAGCAATTTGGAATTATACATTAAAAATTACTAACACTGCCTGCCCTTTGACCCAGTTATTCCACTTCTAGGCCTGTGCTCAAAGAAGATCAAAGAAAAAGGAAAAGGTCCTTTTCCTGAAAGGAAAAAAAAAAAAAAAAAAGTACAGCAACTATTTGTGGGAACAAAAGGGGGGAAGGAAATTAAGGGGATGCCTATCGATTGAAGAATGGCTGAATAATTAGTGATATATGAATGTGAGGGAGTACTATTTTGTAAGGAAATACATCATTTTTAAAGATATGGAACAACTTATTGGCCTGGTAGAGTGAAAGGAGCATAACTAGAAGATAGTTCATATAGTGTAACATCAATATTATAAAAATGAAAACTTATTAAAATGAGCAGAACCAAGGGAACAGCTTATACAACAATACTATAAAAACCAACTTGAGGAAACATGCTCTCCATGATAGCATGGTGACAGATTTAGGGTCCAGAATGAGACATACATATTTTTAATTTTATCTCTTCTTTTATCCACTTATTTCTGTCCATCTCTCTGTTTGTCTCTCTCTCTGTCTCTCTGTTCCTTCCCCTCCTCCTCCTTTCCCCCTCCCCTCCTATGGAGTGGAAGGGATGAGGCAGTAGGAAGGGAAAATATTCCTGCTAATTTAAAATACTGGGCTGCTGCTACACATCTAAAAGGCCGTTTGCACTTTCAGATGAGGTTTTACGGATCTGCTTAACTTCACTGTTAGGGATCCCCTCGGGGGAGGCCGGAGCAGATGGAGCTGCCTTGTGGTCATGTTGCAATACTGAGGATCCTGGACCCAGAGGAAATGCCTCTGGTCCAAGAGCGATCTCGAGCGTCCTCTAGCCAGCCTCTAACTGGCACCTCATTGGGATGTTACATTTTTATTTTTTTAAATTGCAAAGGAATTAAAGACATAAATATCAGCTCTAGAGCACATGCAAAGAATGCTTTTTGACAGGAGTATGACTGAGTGGCCCATCCTCCCACTTCAATGAATCCTTTCTGTATCTAGTTTAAACGGGTGTGCATGTTATTTTCCTCATTAGTAAGCTCCTTGAGGGGCGGGGCCTATCTTTGGCCCTTGTATTTATTTCCAGAGCCTAGCACATAGTAGGTGCTCAAAAAATGCTTATTGCCCTAGTGACTGATCTCTTAGGCAGTGCAGTAAGAATCCCACTGACAGGAAGGAAACCCCAGAGACGCCCCATTCTGAGCAGGGAGATCCCAGGTGACTCTGGGAATCTTTGCACCACTTTGCTATGGGAGGTAATGAGTTAAAGTGCTTTCCAAAGCGTAAGTAGAACTAGAAAGGGGAGACTGGGTCCTGCTGGCGCTTGGCGCCGCTGTCTGCTAGTTTTTCGGAAAAGCTGTTAGGAAGGAGAAATTTAAAAAAAAAGCAGTTGTCAGAAGTGGGATTCGAACCCACGCCTCCAGGGGAGACTGCGACCTGAACGCAGCGCCTTAGACCGCTCGGCCATCCTGACTACGAGAAAAACGCGTCCTTCTTCCTCTACAGGATACTAGTGCAAACAAGCTATGGGTCAGCATTCTCACTACCGTAAATGCCTGGTGTGAAACTTTAAAAAATATCTGCCCACATCCATTACCAAGGAGAGAGGCCCCGGCACTACGCGGCCTCTGGGCTCTTTCCGTCATTTATGGTAATAGATGCACTCCGGCTAAAAAAGACCTGAGCTCGAGAGCCCAGCGACTCCTAGAGCTCGGGCAGGCTCCACTGCTCTAGCCCCTCCCGGCCGCTTCAGTCCTCCGCCCTCCGCATCCACGTGGCCCTTTCCCACCGCCTTTCCCTCTTCCAGAGCCATTAGAGAGAGGGCCGGGCCCCACCGGCCCGGCCTTGGGGCGGGGCGAGGAGCGGAGACTGACCGAGGCTTGGAGAACTCCACCCACCTAGAAGGCCGAGGTTCTGGCATCTCCACCGCCCCTCTCGGATCTGGGAAGAAGCGGCGTGCTCGCAGAAGAGCGTCACTGCAGCTACGAGCTCCGCTATGGCTCCCCAGTACTTAGGCAGCATTGGAGCCCAGCCCTGGACAGATTATGCTGGGAAAGAATATCGGAGAAAAGGAGAAATCTGTGCAAAGCCACAATATTGCGTCCTAGCACGCCAGCCCTGGGAGAAACCGAGAGGACCTACAGGGAGGGAGACAGACACATAGAGATGCAGAGAAAAGAGAAGCGGAGGAGGAGCAGGAAGAAAGAAGGAAGGAAAAGAGGAGGAAGGAAGAGGTGGAGGAGGAGGAGCAGGAAGAAAGAAGGAAGGAAAAGAGGAGGGAACTTGTGGCTCCTCCTCCTCTTCCTCCTCCTCCTCCTCTTCTTCCTCTCCTAGTCTTTCTCCTTCTTCCCTGTCCCTCTCTTCCCTCCCTCCTTTCCCTCCCTCTAGCCTAATACCTAGGTCCCACCCAATTGCTCTCGCCCACGGGTACGCCTCACCTCTAAAGGACTCTTTTCTCTGCAAAGAGAGGACCGGGCCAGGTTCTGGTTCGCGGGCCTCCCAGTTCCTCCCAGGGCTGGCGTGCTAGGACGCAATATTGTGGCTTGGCACAAATTTCCCCTTTTCTCCGATATTTTCCATCTAACTTGTCCATGGCTCGGCTCAAAAGCTGCTCCTTCCAAGATGCCTTCTAGGATTGCTCCAGGAGAAGATGATCTTTCTCTCCTTTGGAAAATCACAGAGAAAAGATTAGAGGGTCTAGGCCCTCTCAGAAGTGTGTGTATCTGATCAGCCCCTCCCCCATCCCGCTCTTAGCGGTCTCTGACCGTAAGTGCCACTTCCCAGCCCTAGGATCTTCAGCGGCTCCCTCTTGCCCCAGGATAGAAAACAGACGCAGAGCACTTCGGGCCGAACTTCAATTGAGCTCCTCCAGCTGGTCTGAAACGAAGTGCTTTTCTTCTTTCTTCCAGCCCCATTAGCTTACTTGCTGTTCACCGAAGTCTCCCTTCAGTTTCCAAAAAGCAAACCAATTACTCTTGCTCTCGCCCTCTGTCCTCTTCCTCCATTGTGCTCTCTTTCCTCAGATTATCCAGCCTTTTGACTCATCCCAGAGCCCCTTCTCCAGGACCAGGGGTATAGAGGAAGCTCCTCTAGAGCTAGGCCTGTTCCGGTTCTGTCTCTGCAAGGCACTTAGTAGGCGCCTAAGCATTACACTTGCTGCCAGTATAGGGCCTGCAGGGCACATAGTAGGTGTCTAAGCATCGCCTTTGCCGACATCTTCCCAGTGGGGAGCGCTGGGAAGGTGGTTGTTAAAAAGACTGGGGACAGACAAGAGAGGAGTGGGATCCGGATCCTGGGGTAGGTATGAGATTCAGAGAATTAGATTTAGGAAAGTAAATGTTCAACGTCTGGCGAGTCCTGCGCCGATCTCATCTGAGCTTATTCGGCAAGAAAACCTCAGCGGCGTTGGTGGTATAGTGGTGAGCATAGCTGCCTTCCAAGCAGTTGACCCGGGTTCGATTCCCGGCCAACGCAACCTTTTCTCAATTTAGAAGAAAATTCAGTTTTAATTTTCTTCATTTAAAATGGGACTTATTTTTAAAATCGTGTTTTCAAAGAAGAAGAGATAGAGGGGAAAGGAGAAAAAAGAGCGAGAGAGGCAGAAGAGAGGAGGGAGGAAAGAAGGAAAGATGAGGGAGAAGGAAGGAGAGGGAGACAGAAAGAGATCTTTCTCATCCACCCTCGGTTCACTTCTGTGTCTCCTTTGCAAGGGCTTTAAATTTATTGTTTAACAAATTGTCTTTCTTTGGACCAACGTCTCTTCTTCCCCTTCCCTTGTCCTCCCCCTTCGTCGTCTTCTTTCCCCTTCCCATTCTTTTCCTTCCCCCTTGCCCTTCCTTCATCCCTTTTCCTTCTTAGGGGCCTGTGGGAATCCCCAGGGATAGCAGAGACTATCGTTTTTGGATCCATGTCTGTTCCTTTCTTGGTAGAAGCTTTGTCCTAGAGCTTCTATTAGATTTAGAAAAATAAATATAAATTCTAGACAATATCTGGAAATATACATGAACCTACAAGCCCTTGTCAATTCTCCAACTTTCCGCAGGAAGACGACGCCCACAGGTGCTCCTCGTTAGTATAGTGGTGAGTATCCCCGCCTGTCACGCGGGAGACCGGGGTTCGATTCCCCGACGGGGAGGCTGCATTCCGTTTTTCCCATCTCTTCACTACTTCCCCACCTTTTAAGAAAAATGTTTCTACTTATTGTCTTGTCAAGCAACTTGAAAACGTCTTTAACTTCCACGGTAACTGAGAACGATACCTCTACCTGTCCTTTTCTGGGCAAATAAAACTTAGGCTGCAACTAAACCATCACGGCCTTCACCACTCTGGTCCAGGACCATTTTCTTCCCAGGATTTAAGAGAAGGAAAAATCTCTTTATTTCCCCCTACTTTCTAGTGTGATACACTTCTTAAAACAACATAAAACAGAAACCTATGCAAGCTTACAAATTTAATAGTAGTTCCTGTTTACTCACAGATAAATAGAAAATCCATTGCCATTCAAAGATCTTCATGATCTGTCTCCTACAATTTTCCATTATCTTTACTTCTTCTCCCTCTCTCTCTCTCTGACTCTCTCTCTCTGTCTCTCTCTCTCTGTCTCTCTCTCTCTCTCTCTCTCTCTCTCTCTCTCTGTCTCTCTCTCTCTCTCTCTCTCTGTCTCTCTCTCTGTCTGTCTCTCTCTCTCTGTCTGTCTCTCTCTCTCTGTCTGTCTCTCTCTCTGTCTCTCTCCCTCTCCCTCCCTTCTGCTACAAATCTTTTTTGGTCTTCCTTGATGCTAGTTTCTTCCTTGTGTTCTGTACATATTTTATTTGCACATATTTGTTTTGCTTGTTGCCACCTATAAATTGTAAACGCCTTGAAGAAAGCAGGGATGGTTTTTGATTATCTTCTACACCTCTAATGCCAACTACCAGTGTGACATTTAGCAAATTAATTAACTTCCCTGAGATGTAGCACAAATAAGGGTCGTATTTGTCACTTAGTTTCCAAGGCAGTAGCAGTATTTTTCTTAAAACTCTTTGTGAAATGTGAGCTTCATATTCGTACCCTTCACTGTCACTTCTGGGTGAGTCCTAGGAGACCAGGTAGAATAGACCCACAAGTGACAATGAAACCATACTCACTGATTTGGAAGGCTAGGGAGATCTGTTTCTTTTCCGGTGGATGATTTTAGGGCTCAGTTTATGAACAGCACTGAAACGGCCATCTTTTTGTGAGAGCATTCAGTCGGATCATGCTCATCTTCTCCAAAGGTATACCAAAATGTAGATCTATCTCTTTGGCTGTATCCCGATGGTGGTGTTTAACTATCTTCCCCTGTAGCCTCCATTCCCTATAGCCATTGCTTGTCCTAATAAGATGACTTTTCCAGAGCCCCTCATCTACAGTCCCAATAATGTGGACATTTTAACTGCTGAAAGGTGTAGAAAAAGAATTTTGTGCGTGGAACATTGATAAAACCATCTTGAAACACAACCATCAGATTTTTAAACGTGATTAGAGAAAAACACACACTATTCTGAAAGAATTGCACAGAGAACAGTATCACTCAAATGCTAAAGCTGTGATTGAAGGTAGAGGTGACTACAAAGAACTTTTGTCCATCAACTCACCTACATATGTTTTTTCAGAGTTTTGAAGCTCCTAAAGAAGAAATCACAAATCAGATACCTATTTAAGGATTATTAAGGTCTTGCAAAGATACACACATGCACAGAGCTTTAAACTATAAGATAGAATTAAGTTGCTAAACAGGAGGCCCTAATTTGAAGCCACTGGTAACCGTAGAAGAAAGATGAGAAAAAGCTGCATTGGGGAGTTAGAAGAAGCTGGAGGCAGAATACACAAGACAGTGGGAGAAGCTGCTTATTAAATACAAATCACAAGAACTAGGAACAGCTGAGGCAAGTTTTACAACTGATTTTAAGAGCTATTTGATTGGAAGAGACCCCTGTAGCTTTAGGAAGCTAGAAGACAGCAGGATCTTTTGCAATTTAAAGAATTGCTTGAGCTTATTGACCTTTTAATTCCATTTACAACCCAAGAGAGAGAAAACCACTCCAAGTGTCCATATTGTTTTTTAATGTCTCCTACAGCTTAAGAGAAGATAACACTTTCTCAGTATTCTACCAAAAGTGACTGTGTGCTAAAAGAATCAGACACTGTTTCAGTTGTCCAAGAGTAGCAAAGAAGTGGTTTTATCCAGCATAAGGACCAGACCAGAGGAGTGATTTTATAAAGCAATATAAAGCACATGAAGGCCTCCACAGAGTCATGAATCACCTCTGGCACCTGAGCTTCCCAACCTGTGTGACTCTGTACCACATTTATATGTGTATGTCTCCTCCCTCTTCCACACTTACAGAGATTGTATATATTGTACTAGAGGGCTATTGTCTCTGAATTTCTGACTTTTCAGGTATTGCTTGCCCACTTTATGAACTCCTAAAAGATTCTGTATCTGAGCCTTTGACTTTTTCCCAGGAGTTAGTTCAAAATTCCTTTGATTCTTTGAAGTTTGGCCTCCAACACCACTGACTTTAGGCCTCTTCAATGATTCTTTCCCACATGATTTATTCATCTTTGAGAAAGGAGAGAACACAGCTCTTACAACAGAAGTCCCTAGGGAACTTTCACTGTGCCATATAGGTATGGCCTTAGCATGTCCTCCCTGAAGGCCTGCCTAAGCCCCTTAGTCTATATCTGTCTAGATATAGTCTCTCTCTATGGATATAGATAAATAGATATGATTTCCCAATTATGTGTAAAACAATTTTTTTACATTTGTTTTTAAAACTTTGAGTACCAGATTCTCTTTGTTCTTCCTATTAAGAAGACATATGTGAAGTAATGCAAAACATTTCAATAAAAGTTATTTTCTGAAAGAAAACAAAATCTCCACAGCATCCCATCCTCCTTCCAAAAAAATTAAGAAAAATAAAGTTTTAAACAAGTATACTTCAATCTATATTCAGACAAATCAGTTCTTTTTCTGGGTATGGATAGCATTTTTCATCACAAATCCTTTACAATAGTCTTTGATCATTATATTTCTGAGAATAGCAAAGTCATTAAAGCCCCCTTAGTCTAACAAAAGAAGACTTAGCTACAATCCAGAAGAGGATGATTTCCACAAAGCAAGAAAAGCTCTCCAAAGGAGGGATCTAAACTAGATAAGAATATGGGATTATGGGTTGGCTCAAATAGACTTATAGTACTCCCTAACAACTTATTTGTGGAGGGCTGGAACTCTGGAGAAGTATACTTGAAACAAGATGCTAACTCAGTGGAACTGATGAGATAATGGTTCTCTAGTTCACATATGTACTTAGTAGTTACTATGGTGATGTAATGGTTCTCTAAGTTCACATAAAATCAGTATGCTGTAATGATGTAATTACAATAAGGTATATAGATAGGGATTAAGAAGGA
The DNA here is from genome assembly GCF_048593235.1 of Sminthopsis crassicaudata. Classification (NCBI taxonomy): domain Eukaryota; kingdom Metazoa; phylum Chordata; class Mammalia; order Dasyuromorphia; family Dasyuridae; genus Sminthopsis; species Sminthopsis crassicaudata. The sequence goes on from NC_133620.1 coordinate 48,788,538, forward strand.
CTGGAAGATAGACATTCTATTTTTGACCATCCTTGTGGCTCTCCTGCCTCCTGCACTAAGATCAAGACTGGCAGACTGGCAGACTGCTGAAAGAGACTGGGTCAGACTGTGAGCCAGACTGACTGAGACTGTGGAGCAGACTGGTTTAGACTGGGAGACTGAAGAAGACAATAAAGACTTTGGACTTTATTCCTGCCTATTTTCATGGTGATTATTCTGCTAAGATCAAGACTGGTCCCAAGGTCCTCCAGAAAGCTAGCCAGAACATTACACTTATTCCTTCCTATGATGGAACAGCTTTCAGCCATTGAGGACTTGATAGTTGGTGAAACTCATTGGTGGAAGTGAATGTTGGTGGGGGAGTTGTCACAGGGCTGCTGTCATGAGCTGTGTTCCACTTACCCTAAGCATAATGCATCTAAGACTCTGAAGCCAACTTGTAGGCAGTTTCCTTTTCCAGATGCCCCCTTTGAAACCTGGCAGTTCAACTTCATTCAATTGACAATTGCCCACTGTTATAAATTTGCTTTGGTCTGGCCAAGTGATTGAGTCTACTAGAAATTTAATGTCCTTGGAGCTAGGATGGAGAGGTCACTTTGTAGTCTTGCTCCCCACCACTACTGCAGCCAAACTCTGGGGAGTGGAGTCCTGGATCCACCAGTCACATCTTACAAGGGCAGCATTATATATTTGGGTTATAGAACCTGATGTTGAAAATCAAATGGAATCAGAAGCAGCTGATATCTGAGGTAGAAAGCTATCCTCAAGACTTCAGCATGAGAGATAGAAGACAATAGACAGACTACTCACCTAAGAAACTTGACATGGCCTAAGGATTGTAGTTACTCCCCTTGTAAATTAAGCCTTTTTTCCCCTTGCAAGTGTTTCCTTAGTACCAATCTCAATGTTTATGGAAGCAGTTTTCTTCCTTCCATTTTTATACTGTATTTCTTTTAAAGTGTCTCCACCCTATATCACAGCCTCTCTCCTTTCTGGGAAGGCCTCTGTGCTTTTGTCTACATTATTCCAAGTTGTCCCTATTTCTAGGGAATCATTCCACTGAAATTCTTCTCCAGTTAAAGTCATCCCTCTATTGCCAATAGAAACAACAAATTGAATATAATAAAAATTAGAAGTGAAATGGGTAAGTGAGGAAAATTTTTCAATCACCTTCTTAGAAAAAATTCTTTTGTTAAAAATATCTAGGGAATTGTTTTCCTGCCCATTGTGGCCCTGTTGGCATCTGCCCAATCCCTGACTGGTACCGAAGCCATCTGTACCCATCTGTTGGGAACCTCTCAGCAGAACTAGTTATGAGCCTGGAGCATACAGGGAAGCTTGCCACCAACCTCCAAATATGCATAATGATTGAATGAGTGCCCTACACTATCATCAGAGAAGAATATTGTTTCTATGTCAGCCAGTCCTCTCGAATAGAGGAAGACCTAGTACTCTAAAGAAGCAAGTGGAAGATTTATAGAATAGAGGTCAGAACATTCTGAAGAATGTCTCTCCCTTACCTTCCTTTGATCTATTCTTCTGATTGCCTGAAAACTTTGGCAGCATTTTCTATTGAGCTAACTGGTCTGATGTTTCTCTACTTTATTTGCCTTGCCATCTACCTTAGCATTCACTTTGTAACTCACTTATTTTTATGTAAAATCAAAATGGTGTCTCAAATGAATGTAACTTTTCAATTTCTAGGATTGTCCTTTTGATGGAAATGAGGGAATTAAGAAAAAAATTATGATTTTCATAATTTTCATAATTATCAAATATATAATGAATATACTAATAATTTCTATTTTTCAGAGCTGCCTGGGAGTCAATCTTACAATGAACTTTGAATTGATCAATCAATTCTTAACAATCATTCTTCTCTGTATGTTAAATGAAGTAAATCAAAGATTATAAAATCTTCTCCCATCACAGAACTCTAGTCATAACCTCCATGATTTGAAATAATCATTTAATAAATGTTTGCACAGGACTAGAAAACACCCATATCATCCTACATTCATCAGCTTCTCATGGCAAACCACTAAGGCCCTGAAAATGATTGTATTGTAATCCAACTTTCCCTTTCCCTTTCCCTTCCTACTCAAGATTTATGTATAAAATTTCTACCTTTCCTTCAACCTGTCCTACTTAGAAGAACTTCCAGTTTGCAAACTGTATTCCTCACTGTAAAAGTGATTAATTAAACTACTGCTTGATCTCTAAAATCTGTCTCTAGCCCTACTTTGTGTAGCTCCAATTATTCAGTTCATAGATCAAGACAGTGAAATTCTGAAAATAGATCCATTATTTAGACATAAAAAAAAAATCTCATAAGCAAAGCAGAAGAGCAAGAAAAAAACTACCTTTTAGATCTGTGGATGGGGGAGAGTTCATAACTATAAACAAGTAGTAGAAAGAATCACAGAAAAGAAAATGGATAATTTTAATGATATAAAATTGAAAAGTTTTTGTACTAACAAATTGAATATAATAAAAATTAGAAGTGAAATGGGTAAGAGAGGAAAATTTTTCAATCACCTTCTTAGAAAAAATTCTTTTGTTAAAAATATCTAGGGAATTGGTTCAAATTTATAAAAGTCATTCCCAGTGAGCAAGACACAAACAGGCAATTAAAAAAAATAACTTTTTGTTTTCAAAATATATGCAACGATAGTTTGCAACATTCAACCTTGCAAAATATTTTTAAGTTCTTTGAAATATTTAACTTTTATTAGAAAACCATTTCATCTGAAACATCAGAACCTTCATTTTCCAGCTCTCAATACAAGGCCGGAGAAGATTAAATAATAAATCCAAGTAGTGTAGCAGCTGGGATTCTAAGTCAAGTTCTTTTTTTTTCCTAATTTTTTTTCTTTTTTTTTCTTAAAAGAAACAAAGGTGGGCGGAGAAAAAGAAACTGGCCCGTACGGGGATCGAACCCGCGACCTTGGCGTTATTAGCACCACGCTCTAACCAACTGAGCTAACCGGCCACGTTGCGAATCAGGACTTTAAAAAAAAATAAATAAAAGTAGTTCAAATGAACATTGCAAACTAATTTACAACTTTTCTATGCCCACCAGAAGGAAGACAACGGTCATTCCTCCACAGAACGTGGTTCTTTTTGGGGCTCAGGGTCTCTGACCTAGTCTATATATATATCAGCACTAAGTTCCTTTCTTTTGACAACAACTTCAGTTTCAATCGGATTAATTTCAGTCATACATTAGTCCGTGAGCGTTCTGAAGGCAAGGAGCATGCGCAGAGCGGAGTCAAGGCCAGATTTCTCCCTCCCTTTCCCTCTGTCCAATGCATGACTTGTAGGCTCAACAGCTGTCAAGCACCTGAGGGCTCCTACGTCAGCATAGCCGCTACTCCAAAAACAGAATCACAGACTATCAAAACTGGCTAAAAAAACCCTAAGTGGCAGACCCTTTGAGTCTGACTCCGCCATTTTGCAGATGAGAAAACTTAGAGAAGTGCTTGCCTCTGCTCATACAACTTTTAATTGTTTGAGCGATGGTTTGGGGGAGGAGACAGACTTAGAAAATGACTGAGTGGCTCTAGGTGGAGCAAAGCAACTGCTCCCCTCTGTTAGATCCAAACCGCGGCTGCCGTGTGGAAAGTGACCAGCAGGTGGAGCTGTCTCCTTGCAAACAGATCTTTATGTTTCACAGGTTTTAAATCTGCCCAGGGGCAGGGTGGGTGGGGCAGGGACCCTAAAAAGTTTTTCAAGGAGCAGCTAGAGTCCCTAATGAGAGTCACGAGTTGGAGTTTGTCCTCCGGGGTTGACCCTACCTTGAGGAACTCTATTGTTGAAATCTGAGAATGGCAACATTTTGTATGGATGAAATATATCTCTGTGGACTGGCTCCCCATAATTTTAGAGCGAGAATGGAATTTAGAGATTATTGGGGGTCCAGAGCTATTGAGTGAGACCCTCCTCTTCCCAAATCACACACCTAATTAGTAATAAGGCTAGAATTAGCGAGTCAGGGCTCCTGACTGATCCAGTGGATTTCTCCCCCTTCTCCCCCACCCCAACAGGCAACGTTCTAAAGCAGGAGTTAAGTAGGAAGAAGGCCAGGGCGAAGGGTTTTGGGAGGCCCCAGAAAGGTCATGTGGAATTATGGGACAGGGGTAATGAGGAGGGAGAAAGTTTTTTGGATGGTGTCATGAAGCACAGTCCTATGTGGTGTGCTTTGTATGGAAAAGGATTTTATTTCCGATTGACCGAGGAAATGTTGAGACTATTCTTTGTACCCGCCAAAGAGATCTGAGTTGGTCTGGGCCACAAATGGAGAGGCAGCCTCCAGGGAGGTCATTGGGAGACCGAGTTTCAAACATATATAGGAACTGGTCCCAACAGATTCCCTGACCTCCAGAGCTGCACTTCTAGGGACTGCAAAGAGCAGAACACCCCAGTCAAATTATTCTCTCTTTCCTTGTTTAAGCTGCGATCTTATCTCATTCCTGGCTGAAGGGTTTCTTTGCTCTTATTTATTCTTTGATATCCTTTAATCCAGTGGTCCTCAAACTTTTTAAATAGGGGGCCAGTTCACTGTCCCTCAGACTGTGGGAGGACCGGACTATAGTAAAAACAAAAACTCACACTGTCTCTGCCCCTCAGCCCATTTGCCATTACCCACAGCCACATAAACGTCCTCAGCAGCTGCATCTGGGCCTTGGGCCTGTAGTTTGAGAACCCCTGCTAGAACTTTCTGTTGGTTATTTTGCTTGGATGAATGGGTTTGCTGGCTTTTACTATTAGTAATGGTCCTTCTTGTAACCAGCTTTTGGTAAAAAAATGAGCTAAAATGTTAAGTGTAACCTAAGGCTACCATCTCCCATAAGAACAATCAAGGAAGTATTTTCTGTTCTGAGTCCTTCATATCCCCCCTAACGTAGAGCTATTTCAGTTGTGGTAGATAGAAAAGTCTGACCAAAAAACCCGTCTGGGAACCTGGAGAGATCTCTCACTTTCAACTGTCTTGGACTCTTATCTGTTCCTCTCCCTTAGTCAGGAAACTGGCCTTCTTCCTACGTTTTGATTAATGATCAGACCATCCGATTCAGAAGCCCTAGAGATTTATTTAAAGAATCTAAACACAATACTCATAAACAGGTACTGAAGAATACTTAAGACATGAAATAGCAACCCTTAGCTTTTGAACCACCCCTTTGCCTTTTTTTATTCATTATCTCTAGTCACGTATATGTAAGCTTGGAATAAGCTTACTTCCAGACATGCATGATGGAATGGTTTTTCATCTTCCTTGACTTCAGGGATGGGGCCACTATGGTCTGACAGCTTCTAGACTAATAGGTTTGTTCTGTATGGTGACAAAAATTTTTAAAATTGACCTCTGTGGATATACTAAGGGGGCAGTCTCTACTTCTCAGATTTCTTCCCATTTCCAGCCTTGAAATATAAGGATGACTATCTTGAGTTCTACACTGTCAGGTGGCTGGGAGGTGGGGGGAAAGGGGTGAGGAGAGGGGCGAGGTGATGGGGGAATTCTTCCTACATGCATATACGTAGTATATAAAAAGCTATAATAAAAAAACCCAATATTTCTGTTAATACATACAACATTCTCTTGGTTCTGCTTATTTTGCTCTTCATTAATTTGTACAAATTTTTCTGTTTTGTACAGAAATTCTGGTTTTCTAAGATCATTGTGTACATTATTTCTTATAGCACAGTAGTATTCTTTCATAATCATATACTACAGATATATAAACAAATTGTAGTAGACATATGATATTAAACATGAAACATTTGGTGGAACCACTTTCATCTTCACCTCCATTCTAGACTCTCTGAATCATTCACTCTAAGTCACATCTTTTGACAAATTAAGAAACATCTTGCGCTCATGCTCTTGGAGGTACTCACCTACTTAGAATGTTTTGTTTGTTTTTGTTTTTACTGGTCATCTGCTTATGGGCAAACAGCACTCAGACTCAAAAAAAAAATCCTTTATTGAAGTCCAAAGAAGCTCAAAAAGATGGGGGAAAAGTGGGTGTGATCAGTAAAGATCTCTCTCCTTTTAAAGTTTGCTTACTGGGCAGTTCTTCCTGTTCAGTGACCAATATTCTGAGGCAGGATTTTCCTCTGCTCTCTCCTGTCCCATCATGGGAACTGGTGGACCAATAGAAGGATTTGCACATCACTCCAAAGTAAAAGTTGAGTCAGATAGAGTATACATCTCTCCAACAAAGATCCGGAGTCAACCAAGAAATATCTTTCCATGCTCTTAAAAACTCACCAGGAAGGAAAGGCATGTATGAGCATCTTTGATCACACATGTGCTCCAATCCAGGTACCTGCTAACTCACCTTAATAAAGACCTTTAGAGACTGCAAAATATTTTCAATATGTTATCTCATTTCCTCCCACCCCATACAACCATAGGAAATAAGTATTACTTCACAAAGTCCATTTTACAGATGTAGAAACTGAGTCCCACTGAGGATAAATAACTTGCTCATCATCACACAGCTAGCAAATTTACAGTTCAAGTTCAGGTCTTTCTCCATATCTGAGCCTCTCTCCACTATAGAATCAGGAATTTATAAAGTGATATGAGGATCCTAAAAGAGGAGATAAATAAATGTTGTTAGCATGAAAAGATCTTACAAGTCTTATAATAGATAAGCAGAAAAAAAGTCAGGCTGGGGAGAGGGAATATAGATGCCTGGGTCAGTATATAGAACTGTGCATATCTTTCATTTTACATACACACACACACACACATACACACACATATACACATTCCAATATATACACATATATATGTTTAATGGAGAGACTGACCAACGAGGTCTCAGTATTTGGAGGACGATCATGTTTGTCCTTTCTAGTGGGTTACACAGAGCATGGGAAGATATTTCCTGCTTTATTCTAATTTTACAGATGTAGTTTTATTTCTAGGCAAAGTGAGCAAGGCATTGGTTTTTTGTGATGATTAAAAAAATACAAAACAAAACAAAAAAACTTCTAATTGGCTGCTGACCTAATAGGACTCCCAATTTGAGAGTGCTGAACCTGAACTGAGTTCCCATAAAAAAGGGATGACAAGCCATCTCTGTCTATCTGTGTGATCTTGGACAAGCCACTTGAGCTTTTGGGTCTCGATTTACAGATGAGAAAATTGCGGATCTTAAGACACTATATTAATGTTAGCTGTAAATAATACATGTCCCAGTGCCTTCCTAAAATTACCTTTTATGTATCTGTGTGCTGTATATCCCTCTAGTAGAATATAATTTGAGGAATCTCTCAGGTGTGTAAACTGGCTGTGAATCACCAATCAAACATAATTACTATGATATAACTAGGGGAGTGAAACAAGCAAGAAATTCACACTTTATCAAAGAATTAACTTTGTCAAAGGAACTTGGAGTGCTCCAAGAGACCTCACCGGACTGGACCTGAACAAAGGGTAATGTTTTTGTTTATATAAGGAGATCCTATCAAAACTAGAACAAAGTTCTCAGTAAGGAGTGAAACTATCAAGGTGTGGGGCATACCCTCTATGTAAGGAAAGCATTTTCTAAACTGTAAATCACTATTTTAAAATATTATTTCTCTCTGGTGGGAAGGAGACTGGAGTCTGAAGCAATTTTCTAATTTTACCTCTGAGCTTTGTGACCTTAGACTAGTCCCCCAAGCTCAGTCCTCTCCTCCCCTTCCCCCTCCCCCCAGGAGGAGACTGATCTGGGATGATCTCTAGAACAACGATTTTATTTAAGTCCCTATCCAGAATTAGGACTTTATTTTCTCCCTTGTAACCAGTCTCAAAATCTCAGGGCAATTTTTAAATGCTTTCTCTCCTTCATTGTCCACACCTTATTTCTGAGGATTCTACTACTGAAATACCATTTAGTTGTATCTTCTCTTTTTTCTTCCTACTCAACCTTAGTTCAGTTCCCCCACTTTTTAGATTAGGGAAAAGACCATGCCCTAATTATCTTCATTCCCACCCACCCCCACTCCCAGGGTTCATGAGTGAATCCATCCTCTGAATCATCCTTCAGTTAGAAGTTAAATTCTCCTTCCTTGCAGTTGTCATAGCATCTCCTATTCACCTGATAGTTTTATATTGCAATAAAGACCACCCACCCAATCTAATCTTAGGCTGCTCATATTAAGAGACACATGGTGTCCAGAATGACCTCAGGATTAGTCTTTGCTACACTTGGACCTGGTGAAACACTATTAAACAGATTTATATTCAAAGCTAGACAGGTCATTGACAAGATAGAGAAATAAGTCCTGAGATTTTGTGATTCTATAATTGTTATAGTAGTGTGTATCTCTGCATTCTTTCAGCTGATTACATTGTAACCTCCATCAGTCCAGGAGCAAGTTTTTTACATCTATGTATCTCCAATAACTTGCACAGTGTAGCAGTTTACCTATTTAATTAAAGGTTTTTTGAACTGGCTAGGTTATCCTCAGAACCCCTCCTTAGCCACTTTGTGTGTGTGTGTGTGTGTGTGTGTGTGTTTGATGATGATAATTATGTTTGATTGATTGATGACCTGTATATCTTCAAGTTCCTGCTTCAGTCAGCACTATAATGAAGTCAGTGATCTCCCCAATCCCAGCTTTTGCCAATTAAGACAAGTCATGGAGCCCCAGTTTCCTCCTTTGAAAAATAAATGGAGTTCACCCTAACTCTTAGAGTCCATTCCCTGTTAGCCAAACACACATCGCTACATTAGCAGTAACATTAGCTGGCATTTATATACTGCTTTAAGGTTTGAAAAGCAGTTTACAAATTTGATTGTCACAACTACCCTGAGCGGTGGGTGCTATAATTATCCCCATATAAGAGATGAGAAAATTGAGGCAGTCACACAGCTAATGAGTGTCTGAGGCTGGATGTAAACAGCTACATAACATACACACTGTAAATTATACTGGTTTGTATCATAACACAAACAGAGAGGAGGGAGGTGTAGGTGATGGTGTAAAGTGAATTGAATTGAATTGAAGGAGGAAAATCAGAGGCCTGTTAAAAGTTCTTCTGTTAATGGATATTTATTTAAATCTCAAACTTGAGAACAGAGTCAACAAGCATTTATTAAATGCCTATTAAGCACCAGGCACATTGCTGACTGAGGACTGTAGGAGATGCCAAATCTTGGAGATGCCAACAGTTGGCACAGTTAATGAATGAGTTTTCTGGGGCAAAGAAAAAGGGCCCTTCCATAATCTGAGTTCCTAAATGCACATGAGCAGAAAACAACGCTTCAAACGAGCAGACACCAGGGGGCGCCAGAGGCGCCAGTAGAATCCTTCTATTAGCACATTAAGCAGAAGAAACGCCACCTTTAAGGACAGAATCCTGCACCAGCGGCTCTCCGCAGTGAGCTGAAGGAGCAGGAAAAAAGGGCTTACAGTCGTCTCTGTGGCGCAATCGGTTAGCGCGTTCGGCTGTTAACCGAAAGGTTGGTGGTTCGAGCCCACCCAGGGACGTAAAGTTTTTTCTTCCCTTTTTTTAAAAACTCAGATTCAGAGCTGGAGAATCACCCACCTCTAATCTCTCTTTACCTTTACTAATGCATTTTCCAATCTTGCCCTATATCTTTCTGCTTGCTGTCCCTACTTGCTGCAATTGCTTTACTCTTTTCTTCTTCCACCTCGGGTGCAAATTCAGTACAGTGGTAGAGTCAGCCTTGGAATCCAAGATGGACCTCTTCCTTCTCTCCCGGAGACCACCGCATCCTCCCTGCCTCCGAAGCACCTGAGTGGAACTCTAGCTTTTCCTCTTGGGAAAACCCCCAAACGCAGAGATCTGTTCTATTCCTGCATCTGCTTTTTCAAATATTTTATTTTTCGCCCGCTGAAAGCATCCCTTGACTAAACATGCAAAACGAGGCAAGTTTTGGACTTAACCCAATATGGAGTTCGGTGATGTTTGACTATGTATAACGTATATTTGTTCCACGAGTTCTGTTTCTGTTTTCCTGTGGGAGGTGGGCAGAATGGGAGGAAGAGAAAATAAATCCTTGTTAACTTAAAAACTTTTTTTTTTTTAATTGTTAAAAACTTTTTATTTTCAAAACGCAGGCCTAGATAATTTTCTTTTCACTTCATTTCATAAAATCCATCCTCTTCAGATTGAAGTAATTTTTCCTTCCTTGCATCTGTCAGCGCATCTCCTATTCATTTGATAGTTTCATATTCCAATAAAGAATATCACCCTTGCAATATAGTGCAACAAAGAAGTCGCCCTTGCAAAATCTTGTGTTCTAAATTTTTCCCTCTTCCCCCTTGCCCCACTTGTTAAGGGACAGGTCAATTCTCCGAGAGTCTCCACAGCTGTGGATCATAACATCTGAAGGAGTTGCAGGGCAGCCTCTGCTGACATACGTGTTGGGGAGTGGGAATGAGATAAATTGGAGGCAGAGGGAAGAGGAGAGAGGTCAGACAATGCAATGGCCTATCAGTCAGAGAACAACTGCCTCTCAGTCTCCTTGTACCATCCTCTCACAAGAGAAGATCCATTCTGCAGGTTTGGGTTGTGTTATGGGCCAAAACTCTGAACTTAAAACAAGGATGCTTACAAGGTACTAATTAAGTAGAACTGTTGAGACAATGGTTATCTAGTTTAGCATGGTTCAGTATGATTGACTTAATCTACAAGAAATAATGGTTTCCTAGTGATATAATGATTGGTATACTCAGTATAGAGCATATAAGCAGGGACTGAGAGTCACAGAGGACAAATGCACCAGGAGCTCTTGGAGCCAATGAAACAGAGATTCCTTTCGACTTCAGTCAGGCTCCTGGTGGCTGGCCTGGCCTCCTGCACTTCCCCCACTGAGACCAAGGCGGGTCTGAAAGGTTCTCCAGAAAGCTGCCCAGCCCCAGGAAGGAGATAATAAAGAATCTGGACTTTAACACTTGGCTGTTCTTGTGGTGATTACTGAATTGAAAAGAAGGCTGTCCCAGAGACCCCAAGAAAACCAAACTAAGAGAACATTACAGGATTGGATTTCTAGCAGCCACTGTCAGGTGGCTCCCATGTATTCTAACACCCCCTTCCCCTAGATTTTCGAGGACTATAAAATTGAAAAGGTTTTGTACAAACAAATTGAATGTCATAAAAATTAGAAATGAAATGGGTAAATAGGAAAAAATTTTGCAATAAATTTCTCTGAAAAAGTTCTATTCAAGATAACATGAGGAATTGGTTCAAATTTATAAGACTAAAAGTCATTCCCTAGTGAGCAAAGGATGCAAACAGGCAATTTTAAAAATAGCTTTTTATTTTCAAAATATATGCAAAGATACTTTTCAACATTCATCCTTGAAAAACCGTGTGTTCCACCTGTCAGATTGGCTAGAATGACAGGGAAAGATAATACAGAATATTGGAGGGGATGTGGGAAAACTGGGACATTGATGTGTTTTTGATGGAGTTGTGAATACATCCAGCCATTCTGGAGAACAGTATGGAATTATGCTTAAAAAGTTATCTAATTGTGCATACCCTTTGATCCAGCAGTGTTACTACTGGGCTTATATGCCAAAGAGATTTTAAAGAAGGAAAAGGGACCTGTATGTGCCAAAATGTTTGTAGTAGCCCTTTTTGTAGTGGCCAGAAACTGGAAACTGAATGGACGCCCATCAATTGGAGAATGGCTGAATAAATTGTGGTATATGAATATTGTGAAATATTATTGTTCTGTAAGAAATGACCAGCAGGATAATTTCAGAAAGGCCTGGAGAGACTTACATGAAACTGATGCTGAGTGAAATGAGCAGGACCAGGAGATCATTATATACATCAACAACAATACTATATGATGATCAATTCTGATGGATGTGGCCCTCTTCAACAATGAGATGAACCAAATCAGCTCCAATAGAGCAGTAATGAATTGAACCTGCTACACCCAGCAAAAGAACTCAGGGAGATGACTATAAACAACTACATAGAATCCCCAATCACTCTATTTTTGTCCACCTGCATTTTTGATTTCCTTCACAGGCTAATTGTACACTATTTCAAAGTCTGATTCTTTTTGTACAGCAACATAACTGTATGGATATGTATACATATATTGTATTTAATTTATACTTTAACATATTTAACATGTATTGGTCAACCTGCCATCTGGGGTGTAAAGGGCTAGAACTGAGCAGATGCAAGGTGACCTAGCACATAGGACTAACTACCAATTGGACAATCCTCTATTAACTTATGCTTGGAGAATGACCCTCCCCAACTATTCTGTGCTGGATCGGTGGGTGTGGACAAAGAAGGAAAAGAGAGAGATGAGAGGGTGGAGTAGGACTGGAGGATCATTCTTTTGGCAGTGGAGAGAGAGGAAGGAGGTGTGTAGATTGTTAGATCTAATCCCCTGACAGGACCCCAAAAGACCAAGAATAAAGACTTTTGCTTATCCTGTCTCCGGCTGATTCTAAGATATCCAGGATCACAACACTGGGGGAAGGGGTGGGGAGAATGAAGGGAAAAGTTGGAACAAAAGGTTTTGTAATTGTCAATGCTGAAAATGTGCCCATGCATATATCTTATTAAAAAAAGCTATAATAATAATAATAAAAGAAAAACCGTATGTTCCAAATTTTTTCTTCCTCCTTTGTCTGTACCCTTCCCCTAGGCAGCAAGTAATCCAATAGATGTTAAACATGTGCAATTCTTCTATATACATATTTCCATAATTATTGTTCTACACAAGAAAAATCAGATCAAAAATGAAAAAAAATGAGAAAGAAAACAAAATGTAAGTAAACAACAACAAAAATAGTGAAAATATTATGTCAGTCCCCCGGGTTCTCTTTCTGGATGCAGATGGCTCTCTCCATCACAAGACTATAGGAACTGGCCTGAATCATCTCATTGTTGAAAAGACCCAAGTCCATCAGAATTTATCATTATATCATCTTGATGTTGCTGTGTACAATGATCTAATGGATCTACTCACTTCACTTAATATCAGTTCAAGTAAGTGTCTCCAGACCTTTCTGAAATCATCTTGCTGATTGTTTCTTATATAACATTAATATTCATAACATTCATATGCTATAACTTATTCAATCATTCCCCAACTTGTGGGTATCCACTCAGTTTCCAGTTTCTTGCCACTATAAAAAGAGCTGCCACAAACATTTTTTGCACATCTAGGTCCTTTTCCCTCCTTTATGATCTCTTTGAAATATAGGCCAGTAGAGATAGCTCTTCAGGTATAGTTTAAAATTTTTTTTTTTTGAATGTGAATTATTTTTTTTTTTTTTTATTCATTTTTCCAAATTATCCCCTCCCTCCCTCCACTCCCTCCCCCCCGATTGGCAGGTAATCCCATACATTTTACATGTGTTACAATATAACCTAGATACAATATATGTGTGCAAATACCATTTTCTTGTTGCACATTAATTATTAGCTTCCGAAGGTATAAGTAACCTGGGTAGATAGACAGTAGTGCTAACAATTTACATTCGCTTCCCAGTGTTCCTTCTCTGGGTATAGTTATTTCTGTCCATCATTGATCAACTGGAAGTGAGTTGGATCTTCTTTATGTTGAAGATTTCCACTTCCATCAGAATACATCCTCATACAGTATTGTTGTTGAAGTGTATAGTGATCTTCTGGTTCCGCCCACTTCACTCAGCAACAGTTGATCTAAGTCTCTCCAAGCCTCTCTGTATTCCTCCTGCTGGTCATTTCTTACAGAGCAATAATATTCCATAACCTTCATATACCACAATTTACCCAACCATTCTCCAATTGATGGACATCCATTCAACTTCCAGTTTCTAGCTACAACAAAAAGAGCTGCCACAAACATTTTGGCATATACAGGTCCCTTTCCACTCTTTAGTATTTCTTTGGAATATAATCCCAATAACAGCAATGCTAGGTCAAAGGGTATGTATGCACAGTTTGACAACCTTTTGGGCATAGTTCCAAATTGCTCTCCAGAATGGCTGGATTCTTTCACAACTCCACCAACAATGTATCAGTGTCCCAGTTTTCCCACATCCCTTCCAACATTCATCATTATTTGTTCCTGTCATTTTAGCCAATCTGACAGGTGTGTAGTGGTATCTCAGAATTGTCTTAATTTGCATTTCTCTGATCAGTAGTGATTTGGAACACTATTTCATATGAGTGGAAATAGTTTTAATTTCATCATCTGAGGATTGTCTGTTCATATCCCTTGACCATTTATCAATTGGAGAATGGTTTGGTTTCCTATAAATCAGGGTCAGTTCTCTATATATTTTGGAAATGAGACCTTTGTCAGAACCTTTCCTTTTAAAAATATTTTCCCAATTTGTTACTTCCCTTCTAATCTTGTTTGCATTAGTATTGTTTGTACAGAAACTTTTTAGTTTGATGTAATCAAAATCTTCTATTTTGTGATCAATAATGATCTCTAATTCTCCTCTGGTCATAAATTCTTTCCTCCTCCACTAAAATATTTTTTTAATTAAAAAAAATAAAAACTTCCCTTATTGTAGACTGAAAATTGAAACTAGCCATATTGCTGAGGGGGCACTAATGAAAAGTGTCAAATAGTAATTTTTTTAAAGCACAAGGCAACAAATACTTATTAAGTGCTTATTAGGATTATCATAAGTCCTCAAAAGCAAATAAAACCAAAAGAAAGATAACCCCTGCCCTCAAGAAAGTTAGGGTTTTTTTTTTTTTTGTTTTGTTTTTTTTTGAGGGGAGGTCACTTTCAGTTTTACTGATGTATTTATATTACATTCTTGGGAGGGAAGTAAAATAATTAAGTAAAGCATGGGATACTTCAAATCTCTACTTTTAATTTTTTAAATTTATTTAATATTTTCCCCAGTTGCATTGAAAATATTTTTAAATTTGTTTTTTAAAATTTTTGAGTTGTAGTTTCTCTCCCTTATTGACACCAATTAATGTCAAGTTATGTAAAAGATTTCCAAAAAAAGTCATGTTGTGAAAGAAAACATAGATCTCCCTCCCTAATGAAAATCAAAAACCCTCAAGAAAAATAAAGTTGGGGTGGTGAAGAGTGTATGCTTTAATCTATATTCAGAAACAATCAATTCCTTCTTTGGGTATGGGTAGGATTTTTCATATGTTCTTCAGAGTAGTAGTGACTCGTACTGCTGAAAGCAGCAAAGTCATCAAATCTCTATTTAAAAAAAAAAAAGAACTAAATTGACTTTTCTCATCCTTTTACCTTGCCTTCCTATTTGAGAAAAAAGAAAAAAAAAACGTTTTGCATATTTAAGGAAGATGGGCAGTTGCAAAACTCTGCAAAGAGTTGTATCTTTTGTAGGGGTGATTTCTGTCATAGGATGTTGGTTTATTGGTTGTGAAACCAGAAACATTTCTTTTTGAAAAACTATGATTAATTCAATGTTGGGACCCACCAGTGCTTGATGATCTCTAAGTTACTGACCCTTTGTATTTGAACCAGGGCTGCTGAAAGGGCCAGAAAAGAACATTTGTGTAAGAAAACCTGATAGATCAGTTGTGTGCAATGGCTGTCCAATGTCATAATATAAGTGGAAGTCACATTTTCACAATATTGTACATGAGAAGCGAGGTCTTCTAGATTCATAGCAAAGTGGTTTCTTATTTTTATCTTGTTACACAATTCTGACATCCTGAAAACTAGATCCTTGTTTCTTTCCTTGTGACCAAGCTCCTATTTTGTACCCCAGTTCTAGTAAGTATATGGGATCCTTAGTTTATCTTTCTTATGCCAAGTTGTTGAGAGCTACATCTGAAGCTGATATATATTACATATAAATTTAAAAAATTTATCCTAAAGGCAAATAGTCATGTTAACCTGAAATAAACACCATTGTAGCAAAAACTAGGGTATTCAATAGAGGTAAGGGTTGCAACCTGGGGCCACCAGCCAGAACCAAAATATAAAACACCCAAGAGGACCAGGAAGGGCAGGGTTCAGCTAGGGGGAGTGCCAAGGGAAATACAGCATTGAGAAGTTGTCAAGTAAGTAGTTTTGCATAATAACCAAAGTCCTTCTTTGACTATGTGGGGAATGGTCAGGGAGTGGTAAGATCTGGTCAGAATGGAGGCTTCCCCCCCTTTTTTTTTTTAAAGCTGATTTTAAGAGTTCTCCTTTCAACTTGTTTCGATTGCCCTCAGCCAATTCTGAGATCTGAGATAGAGCAAGGTCAGTTCAGAGTCAGCTGCATTGAACAGTCACTGAAGAGGGATTTAAGTGGATGATCAGATTTATATTTTAAAATTATCAATCTAGTTGATGTGTGAGAATAAATAGGAGAGAAGAGAGAAGCAGTTAGGAGGAACTGTCCAAAAAACCCATTAGGGGAATCCTAAAATAAAAAGTCCTACTAAAGCTGGTGAAGAGGATCCAAACTATGGTCATAGAAATGTAATTAAAAGGAAAGAGAAAAATGGAGTTAGTGTCAGTTATGTATAGCAACTAATTTAATATGAGGAGAGACAGAAAGAAGTCAAGAATGACTCCTCCATTGTAGACTTGGATAGTTAGAAGGATAGTGGAAATAGAAATGCCTAGAGAAGTAATTGAAGAGGAGAAATATAACAATCTCCATTTTTGGACATGTTGAGCTTGAGGTGCCTGTGGGACACTAGAATGTTGAGAAGGATACTGGATTTCAGTATGGGTCGAGTATCTGGTAGGATGTGAATGTGAAAATTTGCAGAGATAGAGAAGAGATATCTATGCATAAGAGAGATTTGAAAACAAGTTTTTGGATTTGATGAATCAATTTATCCATGATATATTAAAGGTAGGATGTCACATGTTCCCAAATCCATGTGTGAGTGTTCTGGGGCTATCTAGAGATTTAACTAATTTGATCAGACAGTTAAATCAACAATACATTAGAAAGGCTCCAAAAGACCATTTGTCTATAGATATGTGAGAACTAAGATAGAAATGTTATCACTGAAGAAAGCAAGAGTAAAAAGCAAGTTGCCCTTGAGCTCAGTTGTGGGTTATATATCTTCAGAATCCTTATCTACATGCTCCCCTCTGAAAGCGGTACCTGAAATAGAGGCCTCCCTTTTGTTAGTCAATTTGGCATCTTAGTGAACCTATGCTGGTGCCTTGTGATCATCATATTCTTTTCTAAGTTCTCAAAAATGATGTGCTTAGTAATCCATTCTAGAGTAGTTTTTTTTTTTTAAATTGGAATAGATATCAGAGTTATTAAGCCACTTTCCCTCTTTTGAAAATCTGAATAGCATTTATTCATTTTCAACTTTCTAGCACTTATATCTATAGCAAAGGTGTGGGACTATGACATTTGCATGAGAACACTCCTGGCCAGAGTTACTCTTCTCCTGGGATATAACTGTCTCTTCACCTATTACCTCTCTGATAGGGATTTTCATTTCAAACTAAGTCTAGGAAAAAGAGAAAAAGGAACGTCAGCCAATTTGTCACTCCCTTTCTAATGTACTGTTGACTCAACTGTCTGATCCAGTCAGCAAAATGTCTAAGTAGTCCCAGAGCACTGATACATGGGTTTGGGAATACATGACCCTCTCCGCAGCTCCACCCCACTCAAAATATCAGGGCTACACTGATAATGTCAAATCAGTTCTGAGCCCCAGAAAAAGAACTGTTCTAGCAAAATATCAGAACTAAATCTCTCTCTGTTTCTCCTCTCAGGTGCTCCCTTAATGCCTTAAGCTGCATTGGAGCAAGAATACACACACGTGTGTATAGATATGTATATGTATGTATATATGTCTTTATATTCAAAGATTCATAATGTAATGCTCAGCTGCATTTATAGTAATAGCCATACTGAGAGAAAATGTCAACAGAAATGTAAACAAACTTTTAAGAAATCCATAAATTTTAGGACATAGGCATATGTCTTTTGGGAGAGAAGGGGAAAAAGGGAGATGAAAAATGTTGAAATTCTCACATTGGGTGTTCAGTGTTGCAGAACTGCATAGACGTACTTCATGAATCATTTACTGGCAGAGCCCCAGTTTTAGAGTCAAATACTGTTCAATTCCTAGTCCTACTTATAATGTACTCAGAGTTGCTTCTATGTACTTCCCTTTCTCCAGATTCCTTGATTCTAACAGTAACTACTACCCTTCTCCCACTGTCTCATGTTGGTGTTTTCTTGGTCAATTTTTGCCAGCCATTCCCTCTTATAATGGAAGAGATTAGCTTGATAGTCAAAGTTTGATCTGGTAAGCCCCAGAGTCAGGACAAACTATCTAAGGAGATCATGGAAGACAAAACATTGGGAAAACCTCTGCCTCAAATCAACAGGCATGAATCTCTACTACACTTATTGGTAGAAATAATGTCATCAAGGCAGTAATACTGGAGATCATTGACAGGGATTCCTTTGTTGTACCTGCCAGCTCTTATTATGATAACCTGGTGTTCGAAGGTCTTCATTTGGATAGATGTTTTCACTCACTTAAATGGGACAATTATCTCCTTACAATTTCAAAAAATAAGAACAGAAGTTTTCAACCTTTCTGTGTCATGGGCTCCTTTGACAGTATGTTGAATCTATAGATCCCTTTTCCAAATATTTTTTAAATTAACAATTTAAGAAAATGCTAAATTTCAGTGAAAAGTTAGTGAAAATAAAGATGTCATTTTTTTCCCCATACAAATTCATCGAAAAACCATTTGAAACTAGAAGTCTATTATTTATTCTAGATTGTTACCTGTGTGATGTGGAAGCTGTTCCTCTTTTCTATGCTTCAATTTCCACAGCTGTAAAGTGACTTTTTAAAGATATAAATCTATGGTTCTATTACAAGCAAAGTCTTTCTTCTATTTTGTATTTAAGTTTTAAAATTAAAAAAAAAATAAAAGGGCATAGGTGGCTTAAATTAAAAAAAAAAAATCTTTCTTCTAGAGAACTAAATAGTGAATTGGCTTTTTCTAAGCCCAAGAAAAATTTGAAAGGTAAAATTGGGACTGGAGTCAGGAAGATCTGAATTCAAATGTAGCCTTGGGCACCTACTAGTTGTGATACTCTTAACAAATCATTAACCTCTGTTTTACTTCAGTTTCCTCATCTGTAAAATGGGGATAATAATAGCACTACATGTTTATAGTAAGGACCAAATGAGATAATTGTAAAGGATTTAGCAAAATCTTGGCACATAATGTTAGCGATTATTTCATTGTATTCTAATTCACTTGACACTTCTTAAGCTATATAGACCCAACTCTTTACTTCTCTAGTCAATCTATTCCTAACTGAAAATGACAGAAAATGACTTCCCAGTATGTTCTTCCTCTCCAGATGAGTTGGGCTGAGGTTTCTATTTTGGACCTTTGATAGAAAAAATTAAACTGAAGCAAGCTCCAAGGTTTGTCTATTTCTGGGCCTGAATATTTGCTTCTTTCAGTCTCTCTCTATGTCTCTAACCTTTGTCTCACTCTTCATTCCTCTTTTTTTCTTTGTTTTACTGGTTTTTTTTTCCTTTCCCTCATTTATTTCCTGTTTCAATTTTTATCTTCTCATCATTGGACTTTGATGGATTAGTTCAATGCATGAGGGGAGCCCTTGATAAACAGTCACTCTGAGATCATAAATTTAGAAAGAAAAGGGATTTTAGAATTCATCTAAATATTGTGTAAATATTAAGAAAAGGAGAAGTGAGAGATTATGTGGCTTGTTGTATGATTTATTGCTGAGACTAAAGAAACTTCATAGAAGAATGAGATGGGCCAACGAATGCTGAAAGGAATAGGCATGTGTGTGTGTGTGTGTGTGTGTGTGTGTGTGTGTGTGTGTGTGTTATAAGACCTTGTGGTCTTCAGATCACCATGATAATATCCCTTTAAGGAAGGTTATAACATATAGAATTCATGGCTGGAAGGCCATTGTCATAAGAGTGGGCTTGATGATCTTGGGGCCATGGAGAAAGTTTCCCCATAAGAGAAGCTGTAAACTTATACAACATATTACAGACAATTATATTATTCTAAAGTTAGTATAGTTGCGTGACCCAAAATATTTTATTTGCCACTAGTTCATTTTTTTATCTTGATATGCAACACTGCCTCCCACTTCCCTCTCCTCTGTAATATTTGCCCTGGTCCCTAATATATAAATGGGCCAGTTCCAAATGGGCAACATCCAAAATTAGGAAAGAACTCCACTCTCAATAGGGTACCCTTCTCTCCAGCAGGAATCTCCCTTTCTACTGGAGCATGCCCTTTCTGTTGAATGGACTCATGTCCATTGTTCCCTGATGCAATGCCATTTTTCTGTGACTTATACCCAGCAGGGTTGTAAATCAGGTTCCCCTTTCTCTCCCCTTTGCATTGGATTGAATCCCATTGTTTTACATATTATTCTCAGCACCCAAACTCTTTAAATGATTGTTTTCCTTAATATCTCTGCCTGGCCCACAGGCTCATTCTTAGAAATAAACAAGTCCAGAGAGTACCAAACAATGCTGGAGGACTGTGAAAGCAGGGGTTAACAGGGGAACCCTGTGTCATCCCAAGTGGGACTTGCTTGCTTCAGAGGACTGTCATAAAATGGAAGGCCATGTGACTTTAATTTGTGAGGTAGTATCCTAAGACTTCCTTTCCTCTTTTTTCCCCCAGAACCTCTTTCTTGTTTAGGCTACATATTATCATATTTGGACAATCCTTTATTCCGAAATCCTTGGTTTCACTAAAATGAGGAAACCTTATCGATATTTATCATTTCTGAAACACAGTCTTACACTGAAGTTTATGTATCTATGTTTTGTCTTCTTGTAAATTTTTTAGATTGTTTTATATATATATATATGTGTATATATATATACATATATATATATACATATATATATTTACTATTTATTTATATTAGATTATTTTAGATTGTGAATGAAAATGTCCTGTGTAAGAGAGAGATTTTCAGAGGAAGGTCAGATTTTTGTCTCTTGATTTCCTTTCTCTAAACAGGAAGGGAAGGGAATATACATTTAATAAGTAACTACCATTTACCAGGCACTATGCTAAACACTTTACCAATATTATTTCCTTTGATCCTCACAACAACTCTAGGTTGTAGGTGCCTCTTGATCCCCATTTTAGAGTTAAAGAAACTGAGGTAGAGACTAAATGTCCAGGGACATGTAGCTATTACCTTTCTGAGGTTCAATGTAAATTGCCCTGCATTCTGGGCAATAGAGCACCACCAAGTTGCCTCTGAGAACTCCTTTGACTTGGAATAGTTTAACTAGTTAAAACATTGTCTCTAACCAACTTGTATACAAAGTGTAGTGTGTTGGATTCTTTTTCCACACTACAAGGAAGCATTCAAGAGATGGTACAAGAAGACAAGAGAATTAAGGCATCGCCTTCCACACTAAGGTAGTATCTGATAATGCTAAATGAGATAAATTATACATCGCATTGTTCCCGTTCAATTTACTTCCAAGGCCAAAATCACTGCCAGATGAGATCTTCCAGTGGGCTGGGCTTCTGAAGATGTCTCTCAAAGAAGTTTCTTGCTTCCTGTCATGGATACTTTCCTGGCATATACCTGTATATATACATATGTGTCCATGGGTCAATAAATACAAATATGCAAAGGACATACATTTGGTTGTTTATTTCATTCTGTATAAGTTCATATATTGAAATGCTTTCTTCATGCTTCTTTGAATTAATCATATTCATTATTTTTTGGTAGCAAAGAAAAATTCATTTAATTACCAGTTAGTTTAACGTTCTCTTATTATGGAAATATACTTTGTTTTCAGGTTTTTGCTGTCATGAAAAGTCTTGATAGGAATATTTTGATATAGATAGGACCTTTCTGTTTTAATTTATTTGAAACTTTTGTCTTCACATTTCCTGTTCAGT
Organism: Sminthopsis crassicaudata; assembly: GCF_048593235.1. Lineage (NCBI taxonomy): Eukaryota > Metazoa > Chordata > Mammalia > Dasyuromorphia > Dasyuridae > Sminthopsis > Sminthopsis crassicaudata. The sequence goes on from NC_133620.1 coordinate 48,810,392, forward strand.
TCTAAGGTTGAATTTGTACTCATAAATTCATTACTTCCTATCTTTTCCTTTCAACTATTTAGTCTCTTCCAAACATCTTTACTCTTCCCTGTTACTGACAACTCCTCTTTTGCTTTCAAGCACATGTGGCTTTTACCCATCTTAAAGCAAACCCCAAAACTTTATGTTCACTTGCTTGAATCTCTAGTTTCTCATTTAAAGGTCACTATGTGGTTCAGTGTATAGAGCAGTGGGTTTGGAGTGAAGAGTAACTGAGTTCAAATGTGACCTCATATCTCAAAGTTGAGCTTAAAAAAAATCAATGGCCCTTTATTTCATTTTCATTTGTAAAATGAGTATAATTATAATTCCTACCTCTCCAGGATTATGAGAATCAAAATAGATATTTCTAAAACACTTAGCCTAGTGCTTGATATATAGTAGGCACTTAATGCTTATTCTCTTCTTTTATTTCCTATTTACTAGAGAACTTTTCAAAGGAGTGGGGTAAAGCTGACTGTACTTCCTCATCACCTATATTTCTTAACATCCTAATATATGGTTTTGATCCCCACCACCTTATAGAAATTGTGACATTGATCTGTAGGTTTAAGGACAGTGTCTCTTTTTAAATCTCCAATAGTGATTATCATCATGCTTTGCCCATAGGGATTGTGAATAAATATTTATTGAATAAATGGATTGAAAAGGGATGATGGAAATTTCCTTTAAAACAACATTTGAAGTCCTGCCAGGAACATGACAGTCTTGAGTAGGACCAGAAAATACAACTACTCTGGATATCAGCTTGGCCACATGCTTTTTCCCCTTTTAACTTATTTTCTAGCTATTTGATTTGGTTTAAAATTATTATTGTATTTTGTCTCAACACTGTAATCATTGTCCTCTCTTGTGACAAAGAAAAACAACCAAATAAAAATATGTTATAAGGAACCTTGTCTGGCATGTATACAATATTCTGTCCTTGTAATCTCTAGGGGAGGAGATACACATGCTTTTTCTGATGAATGAGGCAACTTCTTCTCTTGCAGGATCCCCTTCACCCAGCACAGTCTTAGACCTTTCCTGTTATTCTGCCTTTCTCTTATTCATTTTTTTATTATCTTTCATCTCTCTTCAAACTCCTAGTATTAATATCTTCTAACACTGATATCTATGGCTTTCTTCAAATCATCCATGTAATAGTCAGATGTGGGCCAAAATGTTAAATTATTAGTATACTAGAAGTTTTGTTATTAAAAGACTAAAATTATTTCATACATTTGCATTGTCCTGTATCTAGGGAAGGGTTAGCAATTGTATAGCCCATAGCTCCTAGGAGCTCAACAATGAGAAGGGCGCTAGCTGGGGCAGCTGACTTTGCTCATAGACATCTCCATCCTCTGAAGACCAAGAAAAACTAGAGGGCAAGGATAAGGAAGAGCCCTAATCCCAAACTTGATAGGAATCTCCCTCTGCTGCTCTCAGGAATGGATGAAGGAGGTGGGGGACCAGGAGATGAGGAAGCTGACAGAGATGAATGGGTTGCTGCCATGCCAAGAGCTCAGTCATTCCACAGGCTGATGAGCCAGCCATTTTCAAGTTCCTAACTCCATTTGGTTACAAGGTGCCTCATGTTCTTCTTTGGGCTATTGACCTTTGTCTTAAGTATGAAGTATAAAGCAGTGTCCATTGCAAACAGAATTCCCATCACAAGGTAGAAAAGGATGTAGTACCAGATTTTAGAAGATGTGGAAGTGGATGGATGTGGAGTACCTAATAAAAGGTAAGAAGAACTATTAGAATGGCAGTGAATCAATAAATCAAATTAACAAATATCTATCAAGTACTTACTTCTTAAAGGAGAAAGAAAGAAAAAGAAGTAATCTGATCTTGGTTATGGGGTTTGGGATGGATATTGTGAGATTCTTGGGTCTTTTAGGTGATCTAATGCTAAGAATCTTAGCCAAAAGATAAGAGAGAGAGACAGAGAGACAGAGACAGAGACAGACAGAAAGATAGAGACATCCATATACATACAGAAAGATAGAGACAGAGACATACACACAGAGAAAACAGAAAGAATGAGATGTTACACTTACACCATTCTCATGCTGCACTTGAATTTTATAATATTTGACATTTTATTATTGATTATATTATTATTATTATTACTATAATTTCTGAATCAAGTTCCTTAATCTTCTAAACTCAAAGTGTTATTTTCTTCTTTACCCTCTATAATGGAAAGAGCTCCTGCCTAGGCCTACCAACTAATTGATCTTCTTAGGGATTCAGAAATTTAGAATTTCATCAGAAGGGCCAGATACCTGGTCATTTACCCCAGGGAATGAGAGGGTAGATTTTAAGAATTCATAATAAAATTGTTGTATTAATCCTAATGATTAAATCAATCCTGGCTGAATCAGGGAGCATTGAACTCAAGATTCTAAAAGACAGAGTGGTTTGCATGGGAAGGAGAAGTTATTCCATTCATTGGAAGAATCTGGGGTTGGTTAGTGAGGGAAAAGATATAGCTTCTGTTCTTTTGTAATCACTTATGAATGAATGATACGCTGCCTCCAAGAAATCCTTTGTAAAACTTAGATGCAAATAAAACAGTAAGCCAAGACCGCTAGAGACTTCTAGCCTTTGTGCTGGAAGCCACAAAGGCAATTCATAATGATCTGAAATACCTTAAAACTACTATTAACTTTCTCCATATACATCCTCCAAAGTCTCCTTCCTTCACAGCCCAACACCCTTCACTTTTCATTGGTTTAGTGTGTCTCACCTTGGACAGTAATATTCACCACTTTTGATGTGTGTTTCCTATTTCCTATGTTCGCTGAACAGAAGTAATTTCCATTGTCATTATAGTTCACTTGATTGATGGTAAAGTTGGAATCATGTAAAGAATATTTCCTTCCTTTGTCATTTTGAAAGAACGTGATTTTAGAGATGACTTTGTTTTTCCAGCTGTGACATCTCAGCACCATGGGCTCCCCTTCCATATAAACCAATTTCAAAGTTTGGAGTAGCAGCCAGTCTGAAAAAATAGAGAAAGATCAAGATTCCAAGACATCTTAACTCAGAGTCTCAAGTCACTCTAGACTGGGATGGGGAAAGAAAAGCTCATTTCCCTATAAGTTCTTAGGACAAAGAAGGTGATCAAGTGTTGAGGTAATCTCAATCAAAAGCACTGAATGGGAACTGTAAAAGGCTAAAAACAACCTCATTGCCCCTGGAGACCTCCCAATTTCATAGGGTCATATTACAGATACTCATATAAAAAAGGTCATAAGATGCCAAAATTTATATGAACAGATTTGTCTTTTTTTTTTTTTTGAAGAGATTTCATTATATAAATTTTGGCATCTTATGACCTTATGATCTTTTATATATATATAAATACATGCATGATGGAGATCTTCAAAGTGCAGAATGAGACACTTATTTTTAAATATGACAAATGTGTGGATTTGTTTTGCTTGACCACATATATTTGTTACAAGGGTTCTGGTTTTTTTCATGTGGGAATTGGGGAGAAAAGAGAGCTATCCGGTAGTGTTGAAAAAAAGAAAAGAAAAAAGAAAAATGGTCTTTGAACCATTTTTTAATATGCAGATGAGAACAGAATAAAGTTCAGAAAGAAATAAATAGGATAGCTTTTAAAGTAAACTGAATTTCTTACATACTTAAAAAAACCAAGCTGTACATAACAGAGACATGTGCTTTCACATTTGATCTTTTTTTGTTCTATTTTGTAAATGAAATGTTTATTTTGGGGATATTCATTAAGTTCAGAATTTAAAAAATAAAAGACAGAAATGCATTTGTGCAAACCAAACAAAATTCATCACATTTTGAGGAACAAAAACTAGAATCTTTGATGTCAAATTAAACTTTAATTTAACAAGCACTAGTTAAGTACTTACTGTGGCAAGGTATTGGGGGTAAAAATGTACAAATGACATAATTCCTGTCCTCAAGGAGCTTACATAATGGAGAAAAACAAACTGTCAAGTATAGGGAATAGTAAGAAGGCCACTTTAGCTAGAATACAGAGTCCTTGAGGAGGAGTCACATTAGATCAGTCTAGAAAGATTAGTTGGAGTCAGATAATGGACTTTAAATGCCAAGCAGAGAAGTTTCTATTTTATTCTTTTTTAAATAGGCTAACAGGGAAATACTAAAGCTTCTTCAGCTGTGGACTGACATGGTCAAACCTATGCTTTTAGGAATATCTATTTGGGCTCCATGTGGAAGATGCGATGGAGAAAGGATGGGTATTGGAGGCATGGATACCAAGTAGGAGACTATTGTAACAGGAGAGGAGTTGTGAGCCCTTGAACTAGGACTATACAGCCATGTGAATGGAAAAAAGACAAATGTGGAATTAGAATCAGAAAGATTGGAGAACTAATTAGCTATAGGAGGTGAGAGAGAACAGTGAAGAGTCAAAGATGTCTTCTGCACTGCAAATTCAAGTAGGACCCTTGACAAAAGCAGGGAAATTAGGAGGGAGAGTGAGTTTAGGGGGCAAAATGAATGAATTCAGTAGAGTTTGAAAGGTTTGTGACCCAATCTAGCTATCAAGAGAGAAGGTACAATGTGCAGATTTGGGAAATCTCTTCCTAGAATGAAGCTGATGAGATCATGGAGATAGAGAGTGCTCAAAGGAAGGAGGGTACTGAACAAAGATCTTAGATGCACCCAAACTTCAAGGGCTTAACATGGAGACTGAGAAAGATCAGTTGACAAGGAGGAAGACAATCAAGAGTGTTACCAAAAAAAAAAAAAAAAAAAAAAAAAAAAAAAGCAGCGAGAAGAAAATAGCCAGAATAGTGTGCAGTACTACAGAGAGATCAAGAAGGATGAGGACTCTAGAATATACTATAAGATATTTAATATGTATGGGAATGCCTGCCATCTAGGGGAGGGGGTGGAGGGAAGGAGGGGAAAAATTCAGAACAGAAGGGAGTACAAGGGATAATGTTGTAAAAAAAAAATTATTACCTATGCATATGTACTGTCAAAAAATGTTATAATTATAAAATTAATTAAAAAAAAAAAAGGATGAGGACTTAGAAAAGTCATTAGATTTAGACACAAAGAGAGAATAGGTCTAAAAGGAACATCAGAAACCACCTAATCCAATCCTCCTAGTTTGCAAGTGAGAAAATGGAACACCAGAAAGGGTTAATTCACTTGCCAAGGCAATAGAAATGGCAACTTACTTCAAATGATGAGCTCAGCTTTTCTGACTCTGAAACCGAGATTAGTCACATGGTGCTACGTTAACTTATTGAAGGATACCATGTTAGATCATTGGCAACTTTGGAGAGAGCAGTTTCAGTCAAATGATGGGGCAGAAGTGAAACTGCAAATGTGACCTGGGAAAGTGTGGAAAAATGTAAACAGATTTGTCTTTTTTTTTTTTTTTTTAAGGAAGAGATTTCATTAGTTTCTTTTGTTTTAAATGTTGTCTAATTTTCTGCCTGGATTCCTTTTATCACATCTGCAAAGCATTCCTTATAACAAAGAATTTTCATTTAAAAAAAATGAGAGAAAAAATTCAGTAAAAGCAACCAACACATCAAAAATATCTCACATTATATGCAATGTTCCAAAGTTATGGATCTCCCTATTTTGCAAAGAAGTGAAGGGAGATTATGAAATTTTCTAGGACTTTGGCTGTGAGAGAGAAGAGATACTTTGTGAAGGATGGTAGTCAAGGGAATTTTTTAAAGGTTGGGGAGACTTCAACAGAGAGGTAGCTCATGGATAAGAAAATCTTTAAAAATTAGGGAGAGATAAAAAAGGAAAGGTCAAAGGGACAAGCTCACATAAAAGATAGGAGGTGATGCGATTAAGTTGTTCTTGGGACCACTTCCAATTTTCTCTCTATTGAATTGCATTGTGCCCTACATAGAGATTTTAAATAAAGACTTGAGAAAGAATAAGTTTATAATTCATTGAAAATGAACATCTTCTAAAGGCCTCATCTCCAAAATATACAGAGAATTGACTCTAATTTATGAGAAATCAAGCCATTCTCCAATTGATAAATGGTCAAAGGATATGAACAGACAATTTTCAGATGATGAAATTGAAACTATTTCCACTCATATGAAAGAGTGTTCCAAATCACTATTGATCAGAGAAATGCAAATTAAGACAACTCTGAGATACCACTACACACCTGTCAGATTGGCTAAGATGACAGGAACAAATAATGATGAATGTTGGAGGGGATGTGGGAAAACTGGGACACTGATGCATTGTTGGTGGAGTTGTGAAAGAATCCAACCATTCTGGAGAGCAATCTGGAATTATGCCCCAAAAGTTATCAAACTGTGCATACCCTTTGACCCAGCCATACTACTACTGGGCTTATACCCCAAGGAACTACTAAAGAAGGGAAAGGGACCCGTATGTGCCAAAATTTTTGTGACAGCCCTTTTTATAGTGGGTAGAAACTGGAAAATGAATGGATGCCCATCAATTGGAGAATGGTTGGGTAAATTATGGTATATGAATATTATGGAATATTACTGTTCTGTAAGAAATGATCAGCAGGATGAATACAGAGAGGCTTGGAGAGACTTACATCAACTGATGCTGAGTGAAACGAGCAGAAGTAGGAGATCATTATACACTTCAACAATGATACTGTATGAGGATGTATTCTGATGGAAATGGATATCTTCAACATAGTGAACATCTAATCCAATTCCAATTGATCAATGATGGACAGAATCAGCTATACCTTGAGAAGGAACACTGGGAAATGAGTGTAAACTGTTTGCATTTTTTGTTTTTCTTCCCAGGTTATTTTTACCTTCCGAATCCAATTCTTCCTTTGCAACAACAACAACAACAAAATTCGGTTCTGCACATATATATTGTATCTAGGATATACTATAACATATTTAATATATATGGGAATGCCTGCCATCTAGGGGAGGGGGAGGAGGGAAGGAGGGGAAAATTTGGAACAGAAGGTAGTACAAGGGATAATGTTGTAAAAAATTACCTATGCATATGTATTGTAGAAAATGTTATAATTGTAAAATTAATAAAAATAAAAGAAAAAAAAGAAAATGAACATCTTCATTGTTGGGGTTGGAAAGCAGAAGAGAGCCAAAACAAAGTGGCAGAGATAAAATGATTAAAGAAGGAGCAGAACCACAATCATGGCATCTCATGGAAATTAAAATTAAGGAAAGTTTCAAGCAAGACAAGGCCTGGTCAACCCTGCCAAATGTTGCAGAGGAAGAAGAGGACTGAGAAAAGATGACTGGATTTAATTAATGAGAGTTACTAGAGAACTTTAAGAAAGCAATATTCAATCAGATCAGAGAGGAGTTGAGGTATGAATGTACTATGTACTATAAGGGAGAAAAAGATGCAGAAGATCACTTTTATATCACTAGATCACATAGATCACTTTTCTCAGAAGTTTGATGGTTGGAGGAAAGTGATAGTATTGTAGCTTACATGAGCAACAGATTGTAGGGAACAATTATTTTAAGGCAAGCAAGACAAGCTTGTTTGTAGGCTGAGGAGAAAGAACTGATTGACATTGAAAATACAAAAGAAATCATGAGTAAGTAATATCTCAAGGGGGAGTGTTTAAGAGCATAGGTAATGGGGTTAATTTTGGAAAGAAGTATTAAATCATTTCTCTGAATCAGGTAAAAAGGTTGGTTTGAATGATGAAAGAGACTGGAGGGAAGCTCAGGTATTTCATATCTGATGGCCTTCATCTGCCTTTTTTTTTTTTTTTTTTTTTTTTTTTTTTTTTTTTTTAAAAAGTCAGCAAGAAAGGGTCATCTATTTGGTCAACTAATAGGCTTTTATTGAATATCTACTATGGCTAGGGACTGGGGATACACAGAGAAAAATGAGAGACTCATTATTAAAGTGCTTACTATTTATAGAAAAGAAAGTTTGCACTATAGACAAGATATACTGCCACTTTTGGATGTGAACAGTTTTATTTGTGGAAAGGAAGGCAGTTCTTAGAAGACCTGAAAAAAACCAGACTAAGAGAAAAGTACTTATTGAAGATAAATATGACCACAGGGTTTTTTTTTTTTTTTTTTTTTTTTTTTTTTTAACCTCTAATACTTAGTTTGCATATAACTAATTTGAGATTAAGGAAGAAACCTGTACAACTTAATTTTTTTGTGACTAGATTGTGGGAATGGAATGCCCATACCTGTATTATATATAAATGAGATGATTATTTAATTTATTATATTACATTATTATATGTAAATAAAATTACATAAACAAAATGATTTTTTTAAAAATGTGAGAATCAGGAAAGTTGATTTGTGTAGTTTCTTTCTTTTCTTTCTTTTTTTTTTTTCCAACTGTTCATCAGTATGTAAATAGGCATAAAGTCTGTGTATAGTGAGAGTAATTCAAGTTGAAGCTCAATAGTGAAGAGGTAGTTAACTTCAGAGTCCCACACTTACCTTGGAAGACTTCTAACCTCACAGGATCACTGAGGGCCAACTGGCCTATCTGACATTGGTACTCCCCACTGTATGTGATATTGTCGGCTGTGATGTTATAGTCTTGGATTTGGACTGGAATAATCGTGTCATTGTGGAACCAAAGGGTGGAGTTGTCTTCAGAGGCACCAGGCCCTTCACACCTCAGAGTGACAAGATCATTCTTGAGCACCCTGGACCATGGTGGGTGCAGGGTCACCACTGACTTTGTGAAATTTGCTGAAGATGGAGAGAAGAGAACAAAAGAGTCTTTGGTCAGCTCTGGAATACAAATGACCCCCCCCCCAACTTATGACCCCATAGTCAGATATGAACAATATGGGAAAAGGGGCTTTGGGCACTATTTTTTTCTGGGTTATTTGACTCCAATGAGAATCTGGCCAGAAAAATAGAAAGTGAAACCCCATTGAGAGCAGGAACTACAGATTCTGTTCCTTATTTGATAGTTAATTTGCAACATTCTATAGTTGCTGGACTCTAAGAATTTTAACAGAATTTTGAGAAACAGAGGAGCAAACTTACCTGTTTTCCTGCCAGGCAGAACTACAAGAGAAAAGAGAGAAGGAGTCAGCAAAGGGCAGGGAAGAAGCACAGTGTGCCTCTAGCATATTTCCTCCATGCTGTTTTAAGAATTCTGTTTTGCAGAGAAATGAAAGTATCCTTTTAGTACCTTGTCTAATTATCCTCAACTCCTGTACCCACCTTGCAGATAATAATAACATGTGTCTGGTACTGTGCTAAGTGCCATATAATATTACAAATTTCTTAGATCCTCACAACAATTCTGTAAGTTATTATTCCCAGAGTTATTATTTCCCATAGTTGGGGATTATTCCCATATTCTCATCATACAGACAAGGAAACTGTGGGATAACAACTATGGGAATAATAATTGTGGGGATATTAACTTACATAATTATTGTGAAGATCTAAGGAGTTTGTAATTATATAGCACTTAACATAGTGCCAGACACATAGTAAGCACCATATCAATTTCCATTGTACCATCTATCTGCCTTGATGATACCTACCTTCTGTGATCCTGGAAGTATAAGAAACAACCATCACCACTATCACTCTACCACCCCCTTCTGAATTTCAATCCAGAAGATTAGAAATCCACAGGAAGAAAACATATAACTTTAGAATTCTATGCAATATTAATTATTTTCTACTCCAAATATTATTTTATAAATAAGAAAACTGAGGATGAGATAGTAGATAGAACTCTTGACTTGGATTCAGGAAGTCATGGATTCAGATCTTGCCAAGAGAAGCTGTGTGACTATAGACATATCATTTAACTTCTCTGAAGTTCATTTTCTCCTTTTTTTTTTTTTTTTTTTAGGGGGGTATAACAAAACCACCAAATTCACAGGACTGTTGTGAGCATTGTATAAAATAATGTATATATAACACTCAGCAAAACTTAGAGGGAGCTATTGTGATTCATGGACATGCAGCCTTCTGTCCCTTCTCTAGCTGTGTCCAGTCAAAGATAATGTCCCCTATCCTCCTGAATCCCTCAAAGAGACCAGTATTCTTATCTGGAAAAGGTCTCTGATAGTTCCAGAGATTAAGGATATCCTATATCTCTCCTATTCAAAGTAAGCTTGACTCACCTAGAAGCAGCAAAAATGTCAGAAGTGATGTTTGCATTCTGCTAGAATGAAGTAGACCAGGCCACGTAAATTGTCCACTACTGTCTGGGGACAGGATGTGAGCTAACTGAGGTTTTTAGAATGAATTAAAAAAGGGGAAGGAAACCAACTTGCCACTAGCTTCTCCACTCCATCATTAGGCTGCCTTTCCCAGAACCAATCTTGTTTTTTATAAAACAAAACCCAGTAGGCTGAAGCATCTAAATCTGACCTTTGGGAAGTAAGACTTCAAAAGGAGAACAGCTATCAGGCACCTGAGTCAGCAAAGTTTGGTCCTCTGCCTGAGGAGGTACTTCAGAGCATACTTGATTTATTCCACATATAAAGAGGGGAGGTGGAATTGGCTAAGGAGACCCAGTCCTCGTGACAATATAAAGAGGGCTGAAGAACATCCAGCCTGGATTTGCATAAGTATTGCTCCTGTCTGTTTACCACACAAAGAAGAGAAGACTGTTGACCTAGAACTGAAGATGCTTGCCAAATACTAACCTTATGATTCAGTCCCTCTTCAATTTGCTGGAATACTTTGAAGAGGAGTTCTATAAGTTTCTAAGTGTTTTGAGTTTTGATGAGCAAATGGTGGGTGACTGTTTCCTGTCTTTATTGAGTGAGCCAATAGAAGTCCAGGAGCTCAATTCCATATCAAAGTTTGCAGATAGCTAAACCCTGTGAGGAATAAAATCTGAATAATTGGTTTGTCCTAGAAGAGAAGTAGGTCAAAGACAGCCAATAAAGAATGGAATGATTTGTCCTATGATGAGTTTAGAAGCAGAGTTAGAGAGGTGAATGTTATGTACAAATTGCTTTAAGTTTGAATCCATTCTCCCCAGGGACCAAGGTGGTAAAGAGAAGAATGGACTCCTAGGGTTTAGGAACAAATGTTTATACTTCTGTTCTTGCCTGATCATCTCAGTGGCTATACCTTTGTAAAAGCATTAATTGATATTAATTGTTTAAAGGAAACTAGAGTGCTTTAATGATAAGAGAGAAATAAGTGTACTTTGGTTGATATTGAGGAATATATACTTAAGAGGATCTTGTCACTGACATGAAAAAGATACCCACAATTCTACTCCTCTGGAGGCATATGGCCTAGTCTTGGAGACCCACATTGAGGCTTGTTGTCCGTGAGATATGGGATGAGGATCCCCAGAACTTATGTGGACTAAACATGCATATGTAATGTAATTAGAGTGAACTTGCCTTCAGATTCAAGGGAGAGGGCTGAGCTTTGAACATGTACAGAAATTCCTATATGGAAATTTAGTGAGGAGTCATTTCCTGGCTATGATGACTTTTGGATTAGTTCTTCACTAAGCATATATCCTGCCATGGATTAGCCACCAGGCTTCTCACTGGCTGTAGCCTCTTCTAAGTTTGGTGAGGTGGCATATGGAAATGTATGCAGTGATCTTCATTGTTTCCATTCTGTCTTGTTTCCAGAGAATGTTCATTATACTGAAGGAGGCCATAGCTTCAGCAGGTAATTTTGATCGAATCCCCTACTTGTTAATTAGGGTCACATGTTCCTCTGATCTCATCTCCCTTTACCTCTAATCCTATTTCCTTATACTTCCGAAGTGGGGGAGGAATTTAGGCACAGTGATGACATGTAGCTGTCAGACTGACCTGCTCTTATTATGGAAGTCATCAATAAAAACATCCTTCATCTTGAATTTCAGCCTGGTCCTCTCCTTAGGCCAGTGTATCACTATGTTTTCTATTTTGACTTAAAAAAAAATACACTCTTTTAAACTTTCTATTATTGAGTTTTTGCCTCATTAATTAGGGCAAAGGTCCAAACAAAGAATTTTTCTTTATTTGGGTTGATTACTGGGCTGACTCCTCACTGGGTCAATGCCCTGTCCTCCCTGGGATTCTGTTCAATGGGTAGCTACATTCTTCAATATTTCCAGCCACTGGCTGAGCTAAGCATTACAATTTTTTTTTTCTGTTATAATATGACAGGGTTCTTTTCATCTGGAGTACTATTGTTCTTTTTCAGAAAAGGCTCAGATCCTTAGTCTAAGATAGGTAGAAATTGTTCTTCTTTGAGTCTCTCAGGTCTCAGCTCTGAGGTTTGTAATTTTGCATGCAAGTGAGAGAGACAGCTTTTTCTGTTCAACAATTTTCTCCAGTTCAGAGAAACCCCACCTTTATTCTGGCTGGATTTGAAGCCAGGGAGATCAGGAGGTAGAAATAAGGAGGGAGAGAATTCTAGGCATAACAGACAAACAATGAAAATTTCCAAAGTCCAAGAAATGGAATGTTCTGTACAAGAAACAACAGAGAAAAGACAGAGAAGGAAGGAAAATGTCAACTTATGAATTTATTCTGACTTTCTTCAGTGAAGTCTTAAGCAAATGAATAAATACAGACTATATTCATTTGTGTCCAACTCTTCCCATTTTGTATTTTTCTGATATATTTGCCATTCCTTTCTCCAGCTCATTTTTACAGATGAGGAAACCGAGGCAAACAGAGTTAAGTGACTTGCCTGGGATCACACAGGCCAGATTTGAACTCAGGAAGATAACTTTTTTTGATTTCAGGCCTGGAATTCTATCTGCTTACACCACATCACTGCCCATATAAGCTCTACACATAGGCAGAAAGGCAAACAGAAAAACAAATTCTAGTCTCAAAGAGTTCACAATTTCTAATGGAGATACACTAAGCAAACAACTAAGTACAAACAAGATATATACAGGATAAATTGGGGATAAATAATGGACATTAGCATTAGGATGAATTGGGAAAGTCTTCTTGTAGGAAGGATTCTGGCTGGGATTTGAAGCCAGGGAGATCAGGAGGTAGAAATAAGGAGGGAGAGAATTCTAGGCATAGGAGACAAACAATGAAAATTTCCAAAGTCCAAGAAATGGAATGTCCTGTACAAGAAACAATAGAGAAAAGACAGAGAAGGAAGGAGAATGTCAAATTATGAAGGGTTTTGAAAAACAAACAAGATTTGATAGATGATGAAGCCTCAGATGTTACATGCCTGTAGTATGGAAGTTTTATGAGGACTAAAGGCTGGTTCTTTGAAAAGACTAATGAAATTGATAATTAACTAATCTGATTTTTAAAAAAGCAGAAAATCAAATCAATAAAATAAATAAGCAAGGTGAAATCACAACAAAAACAGAAGAAATAAAGATAATCAGCCTATTGTGCTAACAAAATTGAAAGCATAAAAAAGTGGAGTACCTTCAAATCTATAATATATTCAACATTATATAGTTTTGTTGTTCTTATAATGTTTATTTTTTGCTATTAAGATAACTGAAGTACTACCTCACATCTCTCAGATTGGCTAAGATGACAGAAAAGGATAATGATAAATGTTGGAAGGATGAGGGAAAACTGGGACACTAATGCACTTTTGGTGGATTTATAAAATAATTCAACCATTCTGGAGAGCAATTTGGAACTATGCCCAAAGAGCTATCAAACTGTGATCCAGCAGTGTGTCTACTAGGTCTGTATCCTAAGGAAATCATAAAAGAGGGAAAAGGACCTTCACATGCAAAAGTATTTGTAGCAGCCCTTTTTGTAGAGGCAAGGAACTGGAAATTGAGTGGATACCCATTAATTGGGGAATGGCTGAATAAGTTATGGTATATAAATGTAATGGAATATTATTGTTCTATAAGAAATTCTGAGCAGGCTGATTTCAGAAAAGCCTGGAAAGACCTACATGAACTTATGCTGAGTGAAATGAGAAGAATCTGAAGAACATTATACATTAAAAAAACAAGATTATGTGATGATCAGCTGTGATGGACTTGGTTCTTCAACAATGAGGTGATTCAAGGCAATTCCAATAGACTTATGGAGACAGCCATCCACATCCAGAGAGAGAACTATGGAAACTGAATGTGAATCAGTGTAGTAATTTCACCTTTGTTACTATTGTTGTTTATTTGCTTTTTTTTTCTTGTCTTTTTTCCCTCTTTTGATCTGAATTTTCTTGTGCAGCATGACAAGTATGAAAATATGTTTGAAAGAATTACACATGTTTAACCTATATCATATTGCTTGCTAAATAAGGGAAGAAAGAAGAAGAAAGGGAAAAAAAAGTTGGAACACAAAGGTTTGTGAAGGTGAATGTTGAAAACTATATTTGCATGTGTTTGGAAAAATAAAATTATATATATGTATATATAAATTTATTTTTGATTAGTCAGATAGCATGATAATAAATCATGCTTCTTTCAAGGATTCACTTGATATATTCCCATCCCTTCAGTTGTGTGTATATGTGTGTGTCTGTTTTTGAAATGTATGTCTTATAAGCAAGAGATTGTAGGTTTTTTTTGTCTTTTTATTGAATTTGTCACTAATTTTTATTTTATTGAAGAACTTAATCCACTTAAATAGTTATGATAATTAAGTTTATATTTTCTTCCATCTAACTTTAATTTATTTAAAGTTGTGGTTTTGTACTTCTGTTATTTTTGTTGTTCAATTATTTCAGTCATGTCTTCCTCTTTGTGATACTCTCTCTTCCATCTTGAGGGTTTTCTTGCAAAAAACATTGGAATGCTTTACCATTTCCTTCTCCAGTTTATTGTACAGATGAGGATTTGAGGCAAATAGGGTTAAGTGACTTGCCCAGAGTCACACAACTATTGTCTGAGGCCAGATTTGAATTCAGGGAAATGAATCTTCTATATTCCAGGCCTGATACTCTCTCCATTGCACCACCTAGTTGCCCTTCAGTTACTTTACCTTAATCTTTAATGAAGTGCCCCTGTTCACATTAGCTTTCTTCTCTTCATTCTTGATTCCTTCCTCTCATTTGTTCCTGATTTCCTTTTGGGATTTTGCTAAATAGTTTCTTTTTCTATCCTGATTTTATCTGTTTATGGAATTCTGCCATCCCTTTTTTCTTCTGTTTGTCAAGTAAATTTCCTATTCCTCTCCTCCATTTCAACTAATTAATTCTGTTCATTAGTTTTAAATTTTCATTTTTGTGCCCATTTCAAAAAAATTCCCTTACCTTCTTCATTAGTTACTCTCTCTTTCTGCCTAATCGAGACTGGGAACTCTGAATAGCTGTATCCATGAGTCTTCCCAGTCAAGGGATTCAGATGTTTGTGCTTCCTTGGAGTGGTGATGATGCATGTTGTATATTGTTTGTTTGTTTATTATAGTGGTCACTGTTTTTGTTAATTGTGTATTACTTTTGTGTTATGAGTTTCTTCTTCTCTTATGTCTTATTTAAATCAAGGCTCTGAGCAGTAATAAACTTGTACCCATTCTCTTTAGGACAATGTCTGTTGAATATGAATTCCGAACATAGATTAATCTTATAAATACCCCATGCCTGCTTTTTTGCTGTTCCTTCTACCATCCCTGTCTCACTGAGTGTGCATTTACAAAGAAGTCTCTTATTGATATATCTGGTTATCATTGTTTCCATTTGTATCTTTGGCTACTACATTTATTCAATCCTCTTGCACTTCAATTGTTTGGGATAGTCAAGAAGTAAATAATGTTTTTAGTTCTTGTTTTCTTTCTAAGAATGTTTCAAATGTCTCTTTTTAAAACTGAATATCTTTCTTTTTTCTTTTAAGGTTAAACTCAGGTTTGTAGAATACGTGACCCTTAGCTACACTCTGAGTTCCATTGCTCTTCTGGTCACCTTATTCCATTCCTTCCTATATATTTCTGGATGGATCCAGAATATTGTTAAATTTCCTTTTCTTTGTATTTGAAGGTCCTTTTTTTCTGAATCACTTGAAAAACTTGTTTCTCAATTGAGTTATACAGTTTAATCTATTATGTGTTTTGGAATTTGCGGCTTTGATCATTTTCGAGAGGAAATCTGTAAATTCTTTCCATTAGTATTGAATTTTCTATGTTCAGAAGTTCAGATGGTTCTCATGTATTATTTCCTGCATTATGGTGTTATAGTTTTCTGACCTGTCATGTTCCTCTAGGAGACCTATGATTCTTAGGTTGTCTCTATGCTTCCTGTCTTTGAGATGGATATGTTTTCCTTATATAAGTGAACATATTTATTCATAATTTTCTTATTTTTTTGTTTTTTTTTCTAGATTGTCCTTCATTTCTATATATTTACATCTCCAATCCATTGTTCTGTCTTGTTTCTTTTTTTTTTTAATTTTTTTTTTCCCTGAGGCTGGAGTTAAGTGACTTGCCCAGGGTCACACAGCTAGGAAATGTTAAGTGTCTGAGACCAGATTTGAACTCTGGTCCTCCTGACCAGAATTCAATTCCTCCTGAATTCCTCCTGAATTCAAGGCTGGTGCTCTATCTACTGCACCACCTAGCTGCCCCCCTGTCTTGTTTCTTCTGTGAAGTTCCTCATTATAAATTCAAAGTTTTCTATTATGCTTATTATTTTTGCCAAGCAAGTCATAAATTCTGCTCTCATAATTCTCTTTTCTCTTTCACATTACTTGGGAACAGCATGTTGTAATTTCATCTTCCCACGACAATGCACAGGTTCCTCCAGCTTATCAAGTATTGGGTTACTTTATTTCCTTCTGCTGTATTTCTTCATAGATGCCTGAACTCATTTACTAGACTAGAGGTCATATTTCCTTCTATTGTTAATATTTTATTATTTATCTGCCTCTAGTCAGAGATCTTTGTTAATTTCAGTCTTTTCCCTTTGCCCCTCTTATTTTCTCTTGACTCTGTAAAGGGCCCAAGCAGGGTCCTGCATTGAAAGACTGTTTGTCACAATCCAATGTGCAAACTTCTGCAGTCTTTAAGATGACAAGAAAAAATAATGACGAATGTTAGAGGGGATATGGGAAAACTGGGACACTTAATACATTGTTGGTGGAACTGTGAACAGATTCAGCCATTCTGGAGAGCAGTTTGGAAATATGCTCAAAAAGTTATCAAACTATGCATATTCTTTGATCCAGCAGTGTTACTACTGGGCTTATATCCCAAAGAGATCTTAAAGGAAGGAAAAAGACCCCATGTGCAAAAATGTCTGTGGCAGCCCTTATCATAGTGGTAAGAAATTAGAAACTGAATGGATACCCGTCAATTGGAGAATGGCTAAATAAGTTATGGTATATGAATGTTATGGAATGTTATTGTTCTATAAGAAATGATCAGGAGGATGATTTTAGAAAGGCCTGGAGAGACTTACATGAACTAATGCTAAGTGGAGTTAGTAGAACTAGGATATCATTGTACACAGCAACATCAATATTATATGATAATCAATACTGATGCATGACTCCTTCCAACAATGAGATGATTGATAATAATTCCAATGATCTTGTGATGAAGAGAGCCAGAGAGAGGACTGTGGGAACTGAATGTGGATCACAACATAACATTCTCACTCTTTTTGTTGTTGTTCACTTGTGCTTTGTTTTCTTACTCATTTACTTTGCTTTTTGATCTGATTTTTCTTGGGCAGCAAGAGAATTGTACGAATATATTTACACATATTGGATTTAACATATATTTTAACATGTATAACATATATTGGATTGCTTGCTCCCTAGGGGAAGGGATGGGGGAAAGGAAAGGAGGGGAAAATCTGAAACACAAGGCTATGAAGGATCAATGTTGAAAAATTATCAGTGCATATGTTTTGAAAATAAAAAGCTTTTAAAAAACATACAACCTAATTATGTATTCTGGCTTATATCATATTATTTTCTTCTAATTAATTGGTCTTATTTGATGAATTATTTTAATATGTAATACTATGTCTCACTATCTTCAGGGGCTTTGGACTGATGGGGAGTTCATTGTCTCAATTATTATTCCAGTTTGCTAATAAATCACACAGCTGACATCGAAAACAAAACAAAACAAAACAAAACTTCTGTAGCCTGGAGCTGAATCAGGGTGGGACTGGAGTGTGAGGTTGGGTTTTGTTGCAAGTCTATGTGTGGTTGATCTTTGGGTTAGGTAGTGGGTGAGGGGTGTTGAGTGAGATCAGAGTAGGTATCAGTTCATTTTTTTCTACCTTATTTTAGATTTTGGGCATCTTAGACCATGGAGATAGCTGAAATTGCTTTATTTTTTTGCTAGGTATAGGACCCCATGAAAGGGAGTACAGAGGCCACCTCAACCTTTGGTGCATAATAAGTTTTCTGCCACATTGCAGAAATGCCCCTGTTCAGCAAGGAGCAATAATTTGTGATCATGGAAACAGGTTTTGGCCTGAGGGTCATAGTGTAGTTTCTTCATGAGCAGGGATGTCTTAACAGGGCCTCTTGCCTGTGAACGAGTTGCTGACACTGAATCAGCTCTCCTTCCATTGGCAGATACCATGCATACGCAAATCACATGTGCTGCTTCTCTGAATGATGATTGGGAATTGCCTACTGTTCATGTGCTGATCATGCTTGCAAAAATATATATCAACAAGGCTGTATGGCATAATAAACTGAAGCTCTTTTCACACTCTATGAGTCTCCCGCCTCAGTCATCTCACCTCTGAGATCAAAAGGCTCATATACTTTGAGTTCTTAAAAGAGCCACAATAATCTTTGGTGTATAATTCATATTTTGGAGAGGTTTGAGAGATCATGGGGATCAGAGAAAATGTTTAATCCTCTGACTCATTGCTCAACTTTTCAATGTCGTGTGCAGAACAAAATATTTCAAATGTAGTATTTCAAATGTAGCCTAACTAGGGCAGTGGAATGATTACTTTTCTCATTTTGGACATTTTAACTTTCTAAGTGCAGCTTAAGACTGTGTGACACTTCCTGTGATCACAGCCCAATATTTTCTTATCTTTAAAATGAGAAGCTTGCATCAGAAGCCTTCTAAGTTCCATTTCAAATCTGGATCTAGGACCCTGTATTATATAGTTTAATCATACCAGACTTGCTGTCCACTAAATGCTGTACACATCTAGGCACAATTGTGTCATCCTTTACATGTGAAGTTGGGTTTTTATGAATGACTTTACTTTTTAACTGTATCAAATTTCATCTTTTTTTAATGGAAGCCTTTGTATTAGCTACTTATTAGTTATTTTTAATTTTACTCCCATTCAATATAGTCCAATCAATGCTAAATGGGCTCTTTGTTTTAATGATTTCTCTTTCTATGGGAAACATTTCCTTGATTCTGCTAGTTTGTCATAGTCTCTGTTGTTGCTGTACCTACTCTGATGTCCACAGAGGGAGGGGATGCCACCTGTCTTTTGAGATCTTACAAAGATCTTTTGAGATCTTACAAAGACCTATACCAAATAAAGAAGCATACACAAAAGGGGTAGCAAGTCCATCTTAAACACAGGTTTCCCTAAGGTCTTGAGTTCATGATTTATGGTCAAGAGAGCAGAAAGGCTTTCCTCTCTCTCCAGAGTTTTCCTTACACTTGAAAGTTAGCTGGAGGAAAAGATTTGATCTTTTGAGTATTGAACTTTTGTAGAATACATACATAGAATTCTGGCTCCATAGTAAACTAAAAAAATACTTAATGCAGATAGGAATTAAGGATAGAAAAAAGACCAGTTATAAGGAGTCCTGAAGGAGCTCATAGGAGTATAAGTAGCCCTAGGAAAGTTCTGATTGGGAGTCTGGTAAAGAACTAGTAGGCTGTAATAGGAGGAAGGCTTAGAGCATCTCCCAAACCTGGAGGGCCCTGTCTACACTATTCATTTGTGAAATTTGACTCAAGCACTGGTCCCTCCAATCTATTTACAGAGACTGATGAGATGAGAAAATCATGGAAAATTCCAAATACCATGAGGAAATACTTTGGCATCAGAGATATCTAATTCAACAGTTCTAAGGAAGGAAAGTGATACCATAAATCTGGGTAAAGTTTCAGAAAGAAAAATTATTCTAGACAGAAGAATTACAAAATTATCTGGAAGAACTAAAAAGAGAGATGCAAAATAGAACTATTAGGAAACAAAGAATGGAAAGGAGAATTGATGTTTTATAACAGAAAATAAAAAATCTCACTCCAAAACTGGGCTGTGACAATTAGTATGGTCCAGACAGAAAGTAACATATTAATGACACAAACAAGAAACATTAAAACAAAAGCAAAAGATTAAAATAAGAGAAGAAAATTTTAGAAAACCTAATCAAAAGAACTGATAAGGAAAACAGATTAGGAAGATATAATTATAGAATTTTCATGCTTTTTCAAAATCATGACCAGAAAAAGGTACTATATTTCTAGAAATGAAATCTACCCAGAACTCTTAAAACCAGGGGACAAAGAAAAAACAGATATAATACACTAATTTCCTCCTATAAGAAACCCTAAAATGAAACTTCACACACCATATATAAAATTCAAAACTTTCACATCATAAAAAATACTATAAGTAGTCAAAAAGAAAGAACTTATGTACCAAAGAACCAAAGACTTTCCCTATACTTCTAAAATCTAGTTTCTTCCCTCTTTTTATTAATTCTGATTCATCCTCTATATAGCTTATTTACATATAGTTGTTAGCATGTTGCATATAGGAAAATATCTTGTTTCTTTATTTTCTTTTTGGTTTGTAGAAGAGTAAAAGGGAGGAAAGATTATAAATACATGTAATACATATATTTATAATGTTATATGTGCATATATGTGTGTATATTTATTTATATAAAACAATAATTTCAAATGAATCTCTGCAGAATCACAGAGTATTCCAAATGGAGACCTTTAGTCATATGAGGGTAGCACAGGCTAATAAGTGCAAAAATAAACCAAGTGAACACTGAATGTATGTGGGCTTCATAAAAAGAGATGAACTATTTGGGTTGATTGGAAGGAACTTCCTAACATGCATATCTACTTTTTCTCCTCTAACAGAATAAAGAAGGCATTTTGCCTATAACCTCTGTGAGCTCTTTGGCATTTTATTTTATTTTTTTAGAGTTAACAGTTGGTGTACAACCTCTGTAGCTCTTTGCTCATTTATTTTTCAGAGTTGATAATTGAGAATGATTATTTTTCTTTTACCATTAAAGAAATGTTTAAAACACAAAAGACTCATAAACAAAAATGAACAAAATGTAAAATACAAAATAATAACCTACCATATTTATTCCAGCTTCCC
Source organism: Sminthopsis crassicaudata (assembly GCF_048593235.1). Taxonomy (NCBI): domain Eukaryota; kingdom Metazoa; phylum Chordata; class Mammalia; order Dasyuromorphia; family Dasyuridae; genus Sminthopsis; species Sminthopsis crassicaudata. The sequence goes on from NC_133620.1 coordinate 48,831,595, forward strand.
AGAAGAAAGAGACAATTTTGTTCAGATTGTGGGACTACACATACACACACATACACACACACTCACATTTTACTTTCTGACTTGAATCATTTATGAAACATAATTCCAGATCTTTATGCAAATCAGGGTATGGTTTGAATTTGCTTAGTTTTTTTCAACTGCAATATTCTTCTGGTAATTTCTTCTGGTGTTGAGTCATCTTTTTCTGTGAGAAGCAGTGTAGTTTCAGGAAACTCCTCTCTCTGGGTATCCAGCATGAAAGTCACTAATGCTGAAAATGGCTATCCTGGATCATGATTTATTGATATTAGTTCAAGAAGAGAACTATAATGCAAAAAATTCAGCCAGAGTTTTAATGTTTAGTCACATTTTCAAGGGAGAGCTAGAAAAATCCAAAGTGATACAATTAATAGGAAGAAGAAAAAGAAAAATGAAGTCTTTCTCTTTTCTACTCTACTTATTGGCAACTCTTTCTAGCTTAGTGGTCAATTATTTTTGATATAATGTAAATATTTATTGTCTTGAAATGAATATGGTCCCTAGATAGGGACCAACAAGAAATTCTTCATTATCCCTGTGTTTTGCCTCTTTTATTTATTTTTTTATCTTCTTGAATATTCTTGTTACATATACCATGAATACTATGAGTGAAAGTCACTAAAAGCAAACTAAATAAAAGGGGACAAAAATAAAACTTTTTTTTTTTTTAAAGGGGATTATCCGATTAACTTCATTTCAGAAAAGTACAATTAATCAATGTATCAACGTATATGTTGTTTGGTCATTTTTTAGTTGTGTCCAATTCTTCATGCCCCCATTTGGAGTTTTCTTGGCAAAGATACTGGAGTGATTTGCCATTTCCTTCTCCAGCTCACTTCATAAATGAATAAATTGAGGCAAACAGGATCAAATGACTTACTCAAAATAGTACAACTAATAAACATCTATGGATAGATGTAAACTTAGGAAAATGAGTCTTCCCAGCTTCAGGCCTGGTGCTAGCCTAGCAGCTAGTATTTATTATGTATCCACTATGTGTCAGGCACTGCTCCAATACAGTTCCTGCTCTCAAGAAGCTTACAATCTAATGGGGGAGGGAGTGAGGAAAGAGAGACAATGTACAAACAACTAGATAAATACAAGCTATATACAGGAAAAATAGAAAATAATCAACTAAGGGAAAACACTAGAATTAAGGTAGATTGGGAAAGGCTTCCTCTAGAAAGTGGGATTTTAGTTGGAATCTGAAGGAAATATGAAAGTACATTTTCTTTTGGGCCATTTTCTTTGAGAAGCAATGTAGTTTAGGAAACTCTTCTCTCTGAGCATCCAGAATCAAATTAGGAACTTCCTACCTCATTATGAGATAGACAAAACTAGAAATGTCTGTCCTCTGGATCATGATTTATATACCCTCAAGTTCAAGGAGAGAAATACAGTGCAAAAAAAAGTCGGCTAAGACTTAATATTCACCCTGGTTATTTTCTTCTGGACTCTGTCAAGTTGGTCATTGGCCTTCTCAAATTGTGATGATCATAACTGAACTCAATATTTCATGAGGTCTGATGAAGGTAGAGTTTATCACTTTGTTCCTTGAAGATATGATTCTTCTTCATGTAGTCTAAGATTATATTAACTTTTGGGGACACCATATCATATTACTAATTCATATTTGAGCTTGCAATCCATTAAACCTGCAAGATATTTTTTTTACTTTTATAATGTTATGACATTCATTTCTTTTTTAAATTTTATGGCATTTAAAATTTTATAATTATAACTTTTTTTTGACAGTACATATGCATGGGTAATTTTTAATAACATTATCCCTTGCACTCACTTCTGTTCTGATTTTTCCCTTCCTTCCCTCCACCCCTTCCCCTAGATGGCAGGCAATCTTATACATGTTAGATATGTTATATCCTAGATACAATATATGTTGTGCAGAACCGAATTTCTTGTTGCACAGGAAGAATTGGATTCAGAAGGTAAAAATAACTTGGGAAGAAAAACAAAGATGCAAACAGTTTACACTCATTTCCCAGTGTTCCTTCTTTGGGTGTAGCTGATTCCAAGATATTTTTCCAAAAAAAATTTCTATCCATGCTTCCCTTCATTTGTACTTATAAAGATGATTTTTATAACTATATGTAAGAGTTTACATTTATCCCCTTGCAATTTCATCTTATTAAATTCAGCATAATACTCTAGTCTGTTAAAATCCTTCTGCTTGCTAATCTTATAATCCAGTACGGTTGCTATTGATCTCAGCTTGTGTCATGTGAAAATTTGCTACCATCCTTTATCTAAATCAGGGATAAAATACATAATACATATATACATATACACATATACATATATTTAACATCACAGAGATAAGCACATATTCCTGGCATTTTCTGCTCCATTAGTGAATTCCTTGCCCATTGACATGAACCATTAAAAGTTACTTAATGAGTCTAGTCATCCAACGGTTGTTTTAAACCCTTCTGATTTAACCTGTCACTCTATCTTCACTTTAATCATCGTATAGGGGTCCCAGCCTTTGAATCCAAATAGTATCTTGAGACAATTCCCCATATGGAGGCTAGTTAAAGTTTCTTTCCAGGTATGCACAATGGGAAAGTCCTGCTTCCTGACTCAGAACATACTGAATGTTTTCTTTCTTTTTATAAGATGGTGAGTAAAGGTTTTTCAGTTGGGTGCTTTGTCAGAACTCATTTCTACATATAGGTTTCCACAGGTCCTACTCAACTTCTTTCCATTCTGCCTGCTTTCAAATAAGGAGAATGAACTCAAGTGATACTTTGGGTAGGGCAGGGACCCTCTCTTACTCATAGTAACCGAGAAACTAGTAATCATGTATCTTTCTGTTTGCTATGTAGCCACTTCCTGTTTGTATTCCTTCTTTTGGTACAGTGTCTTGAGATATTTTATAAGTTTCATATTATAGTTTGTTGGCAGCCAGGTCAGGTGAGATAGTAACAACTTATGGGATATAACCCAAGAATGAATTGGCCTGAGGGCTGACTCTGTACCCTGTAAGCAAGGAGTCATTCATCCAATGACGGAGTCACATTTGGGAAAGGGATGGGGTAAAAGCTTTGTAATGATTGCTTTCAGTTTGAATCCATTCTTACCAAGGACTGAGATAGAAGAGGGAGGGAGCATATCCCTGGCAGGAAGTGCTTTGTATTTCTGTCCTTTCTATATCATCATAGTCAATACCTTTTTGTAAAAGTTGATTGGTATTACTTGGTTATATTGATAGTGGGGGCACTCATCACTATAAGTCAATTAATGCTGTCAGGGGAGATTTAACTGCCAGTGGCAATGCAAAATGAACAGAACACACCAGAGTGGGCCCAGGCTTGAGCTAATAGCTTCAGGGAAAAATCCATTGCCTCTCAGAAACACCCCTGAAGAGATATCTCTCAACCCTTCACTAGGAAACTTCCCTGCTAATGCATATGTGAGCTGGAGACTCCTGAGAATTAGTACATAGTCAATATAGAGGTGGAGATAGTCCGCCACCTAGTGACTACAAGTGGTTATTAGTTGGAACTTCTGCTCCAGGGCTCTGTTTTCAGGGTTTGGGGGAAAGCTGAAGAGGGAAAATAGGATGACTCAAAATAAGTAAGAAGTCTCTGACACCCATTTTCTTCTGGTAGAACCATTGTACTCTAGTGTCTATTAGTTTTATGTCAGGAGACACTGTAGGGAAAATGTAAATCAAGATAATAAGATCATAAATTTAGAACTTTCTCATTTTTCATATGAAGAAACTGAGAGGGCATAGAGTCAGGAGGACCTGAGTTCGAATTAGACCTCAGACACTTAACACTTCCTAGTTGTGTGAATCTGGACTAGTCATTTAACCCCAATTGCCTCACCAAAAAAATAAAAAAAATAAAAGAAAGGAAGGAATTGAGAGCCAGTAAAGGGACTTGACCAAGATCATATGGCTACTAAGCTAGTAAGCAACATAGTATTCAAACCCAGACTCTCTGACTACAAATTCAGTTCTCTTTCCACTAAGATCCTAATTGTATAATTGGGAAGCCAAGATCAACAAGACTAACATATACAAAAAGGTAACTGATACAATAGGCATTATTATAAAGATAAGGGTAAAACAAGTCGGTAACTCAACCTTTCCTAGAGACTCCCTGAAAGCCATCCTGGTTTCAAGTCATGCGTTGGGCTGCAATCAACAGTTCACAAATGCCACCAATGTTCCTTTTACCAGACTAGCCAGGAGTGAGATTACTTCATAAGCAAAAGCAGTGGACAAAAGCAAATGACAAGGAAATTCTTCTTATGTATACACAGGGATCTCATATGGATCATGCATTATGGTCATAAAGGGGGCACACACAGAAAATACATGTGGAAAGGTCACAGACCTGGAAACCATCCTAGCTAAGAGATGGGCAGAGCCAGAGAAATTTATGCTTTAGAAGTTTTGAGGATGGTCTCCCTGCTGGAACCTTCTCTGCCTGTGATGGTTCTCCTGGCTCTTTCCCACTACCCTGCAGGTGTCACCTGGCTGGTCCAGAGGATGTTATCAAGATCAGAATGTATGGATTGTACTGAAGGGCTGCTCTGTTCACTTCAGGACTTCTCCAAGCTTTTCTCTTTTCTCCTGTCACATGCTGGTTTCCTATGAAAATTCTGTTCTCTTTTCATTCCTGGGAAAAGTTCTTTTTAGCACAGTCCCAGGGGCATCTTGATTGATTGATTTTGTGATTTAAACCACAAAGCCCCAACAGAAATCATGAGGATTAGGATAATTTTATTTTTTGAGTGCCTTGGATTCTAACTGAGCTGCCACTTAATGGGAAAAACTCCTTTCAAATTCCACTATGCCAGCTATATTCCATCAAATCCCTATCTCTCCCAGTCTTCTTCAGATCCAGTCTGATGGAATAAAGTTGGGTGATGCTAAATACTTTCTGTCCTACTTGCCTACCAGCTGTCCCTATAAGTAGTACAAATTATATACATATAGAAAAGTTACAGAACAGCATCAGAATACTAAAGGCTGGAGCAGTCAAGGAAGGTGTTTTGTTGACAGTCATGGGTTTGAGATAGGTTTTTTTAAAATAGTATTTTTTTTCCAATTACATTTAAAGACAAATTTTAATATTTTTAAATTTTTTTTAAATTGAGGGTTTTAATTTTTTCCCTCCTTCACCTCCATCCTTCCTAACTTAGATAAGCAATTTGATATAGATTATATAGTGCAATCACATAAAATATATTTTCATGTTAGACATGTTGTAAAAGAAAAAAATAGATTAAATGAAAAAAAAAAAGTGAAAATAGTATGCCTTAATCTGTATTCAGCCTCCATTAGTTCTTTCTCTGGCTGTGAGGAGCTTATTAAAGGATGTGTCCTTTGGAATTGTTTTGAATCATGGCATTGCTGAGAATTTGAGATTGATCTTAAGGTATAGAGAGTGATACATAGCTTTAATCATAAGAGGAAAAAAAAATGGGCCTAACATATACTGTCATTAAAATCAGATTAATAAAAATATCTGTTCTCAACCAATCCATTAACAAGTATTCAGCAAGTGCCTGCTATTCATTAAGTTCTAGGCTCACATTTGGCAAACATATACTTCACAATTTTATACTTTGACATGTTTTTGATCAGAAGGTCATTAAACAAGATTATTTATTTCAAAGGATCTTAAATTATTTTAATATATCTCAATTGGAAACAACACTTATATCCCAGTTCCTAAGGAATGGCTAAATAAATTATGGTTTGTGGTTGTAATGGAATATTATTGTGCCATAAGAAATGGCAAAATATCCACTCATATGAAAGAGTGTTCCAAATCACTACTGATCAAAGAAATGCAAATTAAGACAACTCTGAGATACCACTACACACCTGTCAGATTGGCTAAGATGACAGGAACAAATAATGATGAATGTTGGAGGGGATGTGGGAAAACTGGGACACTAACACATTGCTGGTGGAGCTGTGAAAGAATCCAGCCGTTCTGGAGAGCAATTTGGAACTATGCCCAAAAAGTTATCAAACTATGCATACCTTTGATCCAGCAGTACTACTACTGGGCTTATATCCCAAAGAAATATTAAAGAGGGAAAGAGACCTGTATGTGCCAAAATTTTTGTGGCAGCTCTTTTTGTTGTAGCTAGAAACTGGAAGATAAATGGATGTCCATCAGTTGGAGAATGGTTGGGTAAATTATGGTATATGAAGGTTATGGAATATTATTGCTCTGTAAGAAATGACCAGCAGGAGGAATACAGAGAGGCCTGGAGAGACTTAAATCAACTGATGCTGAGTGAAATGAGCAGAACCAGAAGATCACTATACACTTCAACAACAATACTGTATGAGGATGTATTCTGATGGAAGTGTAAATATTCAACATAAAGAAGATCCAACTCACTTCCAGTTGATCAATGATGGACAGAAATAACTATACCCAGAGAAGGAACACTGGGAAGTGAATGTAAATTGTTAGCACTAATATCTGTCTGCCCAGGTTACATGTACCTTCGGAATCTAATGCTTATTGTGCAACAAAAAAAATGGTATTTACACACATGTATTGTATCTAGGTTATATTGTAACACATGTAAAATGTATGGGATTGCCTGTCATGGGGGGGGAGGCAGTAGAGGGAGGGGGGGATAATTTGGAAAAATGGATACAAGGGATAATATTATAAAAAATATATAATAAAATAAACCTAGCAAGTTGGGGAGGTTTACATATAAAGATGAATATAACTTTATTGGAAGAGAGGTTTCTCCTACTTATTAAATAAAGAATACTTAATAAACTGAAAAAAAAAAGTAAATGTTAAAAACTGTTTTGCACACAACTAGGAGAAAATAAAATGCTAAATAAATAAATATTTCATGGATGCTACTTGAGCTGGCCAAAAAAAAAAAAAAAAAAAAAGAAATGGCAAAATGCAAAGAATATAAAGAAATTTAGGAAGATTAACATAAAATCATGCAAAATGAAAAAAAGCAGTCAGAAAATTATACAAACTACATTTATTTATTTATTTTTAAAGGAACCAATTGTTTAAATGAACAGGAGAAAAATAGATCAGAAGGATTCAGAAAAAAATAAGATTATTTTATTTAAAAAAATTTGGGGAGAATTCTGGGGAGATGGCAGAGTAGACTAGTAAATTTCAAGCTTTCTGGATTTCCTCCCCAAATAGAACAAATTTGAATCTGTTTGAACGTAGACTCTTGAAAAATCAAGAAGGCAGAATAGAGGCTCTCCAAACACAAATTCAGATTTGAAGAAAGACCCAGGGTTGGAATTAACCCAAATATGGTGCAAATACCTCCCGGCTAGCTCCACGGAATCAACAACTAGGGGGCCCTGGGATGAGCTGGGTGTGGCTGAAGCCTCATCTGGATCTGAGTCCGGGAAGACTGAGGGCTGATTGAAAACACCAGGCCCAGCTGTGCTGTTGAGACAGCCCAGGGAGAGACGGAAGCAGTACCTGGAGAGTACTGAGGCAGGAAGGGCAGGGACACTGCTGGCTGAGGGCTTTTGCAGGAGGGTGGAGCTCTATGGTTCCTGGTCTCAGGCAAAGAGCTGAATGAACAATGAGCCAGAAACACTATCCCTCCTTATCCCAGAAAAAAAGTGCTTACACTAATATCTTTTATTTATATATATATATATATATATATATATATAATATATATATTTATTTATTCATTCATTCATTCATTCATTCATTCATTCATTTATTTATTTATTTATTTGTCTATCTATCTATTTATTTATTAATTAATTTATTTATTCATGCATGCATTCATTTATTTATGTATTTATTAATCTATTTATTTATTTATCTATTCATTTATTCCTTTATTTTATTTATTCATTCATTTACTTATTTACTCACTAATTTATTTTTTTACTCATTCATTCATTTATTTATTCATTCATCTGTTTATATACCTATCCATCCAATCATTCACTTATTTATTTGTTTATTCATCCATTTATTTATTTATTCATTCATTCTTTTATTCATGTATTTATTTATTTAGTCTGTTTACATGGTTTATTTTGCGATCACTTCTTTCACTGTCACAAATCAAAACCTCTTTCCTTTTTTTTTTTTTTTTTTTTTTTTTTTTTTAATGAAGCTTTTTATTTACAAAGCATGTGCATGGGTAATTTTTCAAAACCTTTTGTTTCAAATTCTCCCCTCCTTCCCTCACCCCCTCCCCTAGCTGGCAGGTAGTCCAATACATGTTAAATATTCATATTTATGCAGTTATCTTGCTGCACAAGAAAAATTATATCAAGAAGGAAGAAAAAGAAAAACTGAGAAAGAAAACGAAATGCAAGCAAATAACAATATAAAGAGTGAGAATGCTATGTTCCACACTCAGTTCCCACAGTCCTTTCTCTGGGTGTAGATGGCTCTCTTCCTCGCTGAACAAATGGAACTGATTGCAATAATTTCATTGTTAAAGAGAGCCATGTCCATCAGAATTGATTGTTGTAATACCTCTTATTTAAATAATAAAAATGATCCAGCAAAGAAAAAAGAACCCCACCATTGAAACCTACTATGGGAACAGGGAAGGCCCGGGTACATTTTCAGAGGAGGATACTGAAGTAAAAAAAGCTTCCACCCCAAAGAGTAACATGAAGTGGCTCCTTGCCCAGAGCGAATTTATAAAAGAACGAATTCAAAAAAAGAATTTAGAAGTCAAATGAGAGACATTGAGGAAAAATTAAAAAAACAAAACAAACAAAAAACCCAAGAAGGTTATTAAAAAAAAAAAAAAAAACAACAACCAACCAACTAGAAAAGGTGATACAGAGACTCAAAGAAGAACATAATTTTGAAAATTAGAATTGAGCAAGGGGAAGTCAGTGCTATGAGAGACCAGGAAATAACAAAACAGATTATAAAAAATGAAAAAAATAGAACAGAATGTAAAATATCTTTTTAAAAAAATGACAGATTTAGAGAACAGATCAAGAAGAGAAAATATAAGAACAATTGGACTACCTGAAAGCTGTGACCAAAAAAAGACCTTGACAATAATGGATGAAATAATGCAAGAAAATTGTCAAAAATGGACATTCAATGAATTTACAGATTTTTAGGACTTTCTATCAATCAAATTGGAACTTAACAAGAAAATGTAACAAAAAGGGCCAATATAAAAGATCATTTTCAAGGAACTCAACATGGATAAATTATGTTTTTTTTTTTTAACATGGGAAATTTATAGTATATGTTTAAGATTGACATTAATAATACAACAACTCAAAAAAAAAAAGATTGGGGCAGAATTAAGGTAAAAATAGTAATTATATCATACAAATGAGGTGCTGAGGAGGAATAGACTTGGTGGGGCAGGAGGGTTCATAGTTCAGAAAACTTACTCACATCTGGAATGTGTATATGAACCTATGAACTTATGAAGGGAATAGCACCCTCTAAAACCTATAAAGAAATAAGGGAAGAGGGATAAGTGGATGAAGAGGGGTAAGGGAAGAAGAGAAGGAGGGATCCTTGGGTGAGGGAAGGTAAAGTAAAATAGCAAGACACATTAGGAGCAAAATTAAAGCAAAGTATCAGCAGGGATAGGAAATATGTGTGTGTGTGTGTGTCTATGAGTGGGAGTATGTGTATATGTGTATATATATCATGTATATATAAATATATCCTTTCTTAACTATAGTCTCCTTGGGGGTTGTGATGGGAATGAAAGGGGGGAAAAGGATAAAATAAAAAGGTGCACAGCAGAGAATAAGAGAACAATATACAAGGAAGTAAAGAAAAGATGGACAATCATTAATAGAATTTCTTCTACTAATATGTATATATAAATATTATATATATATATATATATATATATATATATATATATATATATATATATATACTTTCTTGAACTGGTATTTGTTATATATTTCAAATTCTCCCTGATGTTCTGCTGGGCACATATCAATGTTTCATTGTTTTCTTTTGTTTTATTCATTTTGTTTTTTATTTCTTTTCTGGTTTTCTGTTTTCTTATTCTGTTTCTTTAAATAAAATAAATTTGGAAAAATATTGTGAATAGTTTGGAATTTATGGGCTCCTTAATATATTTATTTATAATTTATTCAATTATTATTTACTTTTTATTTAATGTTTGTGGTTGTTTATGGGGTTTTATGGCCTGGACTTGTGATTTCATGGGTGTGGGAGAGCTCCAGGAGTTTGCAGCTGTTTGCAATCTATAATCTGGAGGTGCTGTCTGGGGCAATGAAAGATTAAGTGCTTTATCAGGGATCAGTTGGTACTTATCATAGGAGGAACTTGAACATGAGTCTTCCTTACTATTTTTTGTCCCCTAAAGACAAATTAAACAAGCTTAATTCCTCTATTTTTATCTTTCTCCATTCTTCTGGGAGTTACAGTGCTGACATATAAACAGAAAGTATATTTTATTCTTTGGGTCAGTACAGTAGAGATTTTTTTTTTCTTTCAAAGCATAGATTTTGGGCCAAGAAAGGAACTACACTTGCTATATAGTTGACCAAAATTTTTTATTGGCAAAGCTACTTAATGGAAAGGTATATACCTCACCCAAGTTTTGGCTTCCAAGTTATTGAATAGTCCTTGGGAGCATAACAACTGCTTTAATTAGATGGCTGGGGTGAAGGATCAAAAGCTTTAATAGGGCTGATAGTTTTTAGCCAATACCATAGTTCAGTGGACGCTTTGTGAGATTTTTCTCTGCCTTTGATTAGTAGCAAAGAATGTTTAGTGAGCTATCTCTCAGTCTAACAGTTTGTTATAGATTCTAAATATGACTTCACAAAACTGATAAGTTTGAACTAATTCAGCTTTCTGCCATTATAGTCCTAATCCTAGGCAAGAGTTATGGAGTTTTAATAAAGGGACCAATATTATAAAATTCTCCAAAGGGGTCTCTCAAGAGCATGCTCTTGCAATAAAATTGTGCACAAGCTAATCAGGGCGTAAAGCACACTCAGATTGTGGGAGACACTACAATCCAGCATCATGTGGTTGGAGTGAAGGTCTTATCTGGACCAGATATGAGACAAAGAACAAAATAGGAGCAAGCCCAAGAAATGGAAAGGCAAGTAGAAAGACCCATGAGTTGGGGAATGTGCTGAATCATGAAAATGGTACATTCTGCTGAAAATACGACACAAAGGACAGCAATGATCTGTCCTCTGGATTGCTACGTTGTTAAGGCCAGAACTTTTCTCTTTTTTTGCTCTGCCTCATCTCTCAGTGGGGCCCAAGGTCCAATGTAGGCAAGTTCACTGTTCAAGTGAGTTGTTTTTCACCAGTTCAGCAATTTGGGGCTGCTGTTCCCCTCAGGAGCTCCAAGAAATCCAGCCTCACTTCTGCAGTTCTACTATACTCCAAGGTCACTCTAGTCTGATCCCCTGCCTTGGAACTCGGATGGTGAATGAATAGCCCATAATACACAGGGCCAAAGACTGACCAAATGAATGCCCTTTCTCCCTTCAGAAAGCTTCCTGGCTTCCCTAGCTTCCTTCAAGTTCCAGAGAAAAGCCTACCTTCTACAAGAAACCTTTTCTGATACCCTTTAATCCTAGTACCTTCCCTCTGTTGATTATTTCCAATTAATCTTGAATACAGCTTATTTGTACCTACTTGTAGGCATGTTGTTTCCACCTTTGATTGAGCTCTTTGAATTCAGGTAGTCTTTTGCTTTTCTCTGTATCCTCAGTACTTAGCACAGTTCCTGAGACAATAAACAATAAAAATGATGATTAAAAAAACAATAAAATCTTAAGAAAAGAAAAAGTTTAATTTATGCAATTACTATACAAGCTGAAATTCTGCAAAGTCAAAATTCTTTTTGTGACTTCTCCATTCAGAAGACATTGGACCAGGAATTCTGAAATGTCCACTTGTAGAAGCAAGAGACAATTCTTCCAAGCTTCTAGAGATACTAACTGAGAACCTGAGGAAGGCTAGGAAGCTTCATGTAAAACCTGTCAGAGGACAATGTCTGACCTCTAATATTTGTACCTTTCTTCATTGTGATGATCAGGAAACAAACCAAAGCAAACATTTTGTGGAGCTAGAGCGATTCTTTCTTTTAAGTGGTTATCTCTGCTGTAAGATTCAGTCCACTCTTCCTCTGTCTCTGTCTCTTTCTTTGAAGTCTCTATTACTGTTATCATTCATGCTAGAAATGTCCATGCTTCCTACCATCTCCTTCTGGCTTGTGATAATACCCCTCCCCAAATAAAGCCAAATAAAGCTGACCTATTTCATTGTTGACCAATTAGGGGGCTGCTGCCCTGATGTGTGGGGTGTCCTAGTATGTATATAGAATGACTGCTATAATCTTGGGGCTGTTGTCTCCCAATATCCAGAATTGATTGGATGGCCAGGGGGAGAGGTGTGAAAGCCTTAGAGAAAAAGATGAACTTTCCCACAGTCATTAGAAGAAATGACCAGAGAATAAGAACTAGAAATGCTAAGACAAAAGGATGAAACTCTTTGGAGGACCATGAATGAATCCCTTTCCTTCTCCTACCATAGCCCAGAGACCAGCCATTTTTCTCCTGCTGTCCCTGCCTTTTCCTCTCTACTTCCATTGCTGTGTGTCCCCTTGGGCCTAGAGCTTTCTTTTCTGCAAATTAAAATATGTCAAGTAAACACTTCTTACTTTTATCATTGCTGTTTGGTCTTGGTCTTTGTGCAAGTCTCCTAACTCCCTAGAGTAGCTCCAAGGGACTGGGACACTTATCACTTGGGTCAGAGGAGAAAAAAATTCTTTCATCCTTGGGAATAATCACTCAGGGATTATCTTTTCTTTGTGTATAAAAACAGAGGGTCCCTTTCCTGCTCAGGGCCTAAGGATGATGCTATAATCTTAGAAACCAGACTCAGGATTAGCCCAAGACAACTGAGAAACTGTCTGTCTTAATTGGTTTCTCTTTCTATACCTCTCTACCATCTTTTTGTAGTATTTCCTAATAGGCTCTTGAGGTTCTCCAGTTATTCTAGGCTACTTAGGGTAGCAGGCCCACATAAGCCTACATTCTCTGAGCAGATGTTTCTAGGCAGAGGAAACCTCTCTCATGTCTCTAAGTTTCACCATATAGACAATTTAACTATATTTCTTCTCACCCTGATGTCTTTTTCCATAACAGACATTATAAGGAAGTAGTCTGACCAGCAAACACTCCCTAGTGGGGACTATGTGGCAATCACAGGCTTCTACTCAGAAAGTTGAAAGTCAGGAGGGTGACAAGAGGAACAGAAAGCAAAATGCCTCAGGTTAGGACAGTGATTCTACAAGTGTGATCCATGTGATTGCTGTGATACAGGGACCATGTTAAGAGAAAAAATTGGAAATGAAGATAGTGTAATTAATGTCAAAAAAGCCAACAGGAAAGATAGTATTGTGAGATTGGGATGGGAATGGTAAATAAATCTTGTAGAAAGATCAAAGATAATGAGACTTGGGATAAGGTGATTGGTCATTGGTTGATCTTGGAGCAAGTCATACCAACAGAGAGGCAAGGGTGGAAAATGTTTTAAAAGGGAGTGAATGGATGATGAGGAATTGTGAAGATAGCTCTTTCAAGAAATCTAGTGGTTATGGGAAGGAGCAACACAATAAGGTATCTTGAAGAGGGTTGAATAATTAAGGAGTTTTTTTTTTTTTTTAAGATATAGGCAATCTAAGCATATTATAAGGGTATGGGAAAGGCCAGCACGATAGTGCAAGAAACTCAGTGAAGATGATGAAAGGTGATGAGAGATGAAAGATGCAGGAGAAAGAATAATTAATGGATGAGAACTAAAAAGAGGTAAAAGAGGGTCATATCAACAGCAAAATCAGGAAGTAAAGAGGGGAAAGCTTTCTCTCTTAAGAATAGAAATAAAGCAAGAGAGATGGGTAAAGAGACATTTTAAGGAGAAGAAAAGGGAAGGTGAGGAACCTCATGGTAAATGATCTCAATCTAATCAGTTAAGTAAGATCTGAAGTCATCTGCTAAGAACTAAGGAGGTGAAGGGTCCCATTGGTAATCTAAGGAGAATGGAAAAGTTTTGAAATAACTACTATGGGAACTTGATAAGGAAGTTGCCTTTGTGAATTAATATAATTAGGTAATAGAATCATAGAATTTCAGAGCTAAAAGAGACCTGATAGGGCATCTAGGCCAATCCATACATTAGCAGGAATTCCTTTTACACCATTAAGAGAATCCTCTGCTAAAAGATTTCCAGTGATGGGGAAGTTCCTCATTCCTAAGGCATTATTACTTTGGATAGTACTAACTGATAGTAATTTTTCCCCTTTATATATTTCTCAGATTTGCTGTTTTGCAAAGTCTCCCCATTGTTTCAAGGTCTATCTTATAGGGTAAAAAAATAAAATTTAATCTCTTTCCACATGATGATTTTTCAAATACTTGAAGTCCGTTATTAAACTCTCCCAGCCTTCCTTTTATAGGTGTGAACATATCCAATTACTTTTGGACATGGTTTTTAAAAATTTCTTCACTATACTGATTGTTCTCTTCTATATATATTTCAACTTGTATATATATATCCTCTCTAAAACATAATGCATAATATCAAGCATTATACTCAAGATGTGATCTGAGTAGAGCAAAGTTCAGAACTTCTTCCTCATTTTATATATTATCCTTCATTTCCAATTAGCTTTATCTTTTCCTTCCCCTAGTCTAGGGTGTGCTTAAAAATGTCTAACAATCATATCTCTGAAAAATTGTATATTTTCTTCATCACTTTCTTAAGTTTAGACAATCAAGAAAACAATAAATCAAATCTCTATTTGTAATAATTGTCAATTTCTCAGGTGTAGATGCTCACAGAAAATTTAACAATTAATTCTCCTGAGACAATATAAGTTGGTTCTATCACACTCCTGTCTTGTCACAGAGCACCAATGGCTTACAAAGAAATTGAAGTCCACTAAATCCTAGGGCTTTTTCATATAAATTGCTGTTTTAGATATGTCTCTCCTGTCTTGTAGTTGTATCATTGATATGATCACTTGATGAGATAGTTGTATAGTTAATATTTCAAGTACAATGTACATTCGTTTACATTAATCCTTATTAAAGGCACATGAGGCTCAACTACGTGAAACTCTCAAATGGACTCCAGTTATTGGATCTCTTAGCAGCTCCTTCTTCCAAACTTTCAAAACTCATAATTTTCAGTCATAATTTTTTCTAATATTTCTTCACCAGAGATCAACATAGATGCAACAGAGATGGATGCAAAGGCCTATAGTGGTTTTTTTTTTTCCTTATTCAAACATAAGCAAGGAAAGATCATTTTGGTCAATTAGTGCTTTTTTATATGCACCGATAGTTCCAGCTTAGGAATTAGTTAAACTCATTGACTACATTACAAGTTAAGCCAACAAAACATGCAGTAACTACTTTAACATTCTCTGAAGTGGAAAGCCAGCCTCCTTTATTCCACATTAACAAATACTTCCAGAAGCAGATTCAACCCCAAACCTCCACTGAAGGAGTGAATCAGATAGAACATATTTTTCATACTCCTAAGGACTGAGCTCTCATTGGCCAGTCCCCCATTGTGTACCAAATCATAGAATGTTGGTATTAGAAGATAACTCAATGGAAATCTAGTCAAACTCGAGACTAAAAAACAATCTCTATTACAGTGCATCTGACAGATGCTTTAGTCAGAAACCCATCAATGAGGATAAACTCAACACATTCGAAGACATCTCATTTTAATTTTAGACAGTTGTTAATTGTTAGGAAATTTTTCCTGACTTTATGCTTAAAGCTGCCTTCTTAGTAATTTCTGTCCATCATTTGTCAGTCAAACAACATTTAAGGACCTACTATGTGCCAGGTGCTGTGGGCTGCACTTCCCAGGTGCACTTGGGATACAAAAAGGCAAAGCACAGACTCTGTTCTAAAGGATCTTACAAGCAAACAAAGATATACAAACAAGCTATATATGGTATAAATAGGAAATAATTAAGAAAGAGAAGAAAGTAAAATTTTTTTTTTATTTTATAATTATAAAATTTTTTTTTGACAGTACATATGCCTGGGTAATTTTTTACATTATCCCTTGCACTCACTTCTGGTCCGATTTTTCCCTTCCTTCCCTCAAATCCCTTCTCCTAGCTGGCAGGCAGTCAAATATGTTATAGTATATCCTAGATATAATATATGTGTGCAGAACCGAGGAGGAAGTAAAATTAGAGGGATTAGGAAAGGCTTCCTGTAGAAGATGGGATTTTAGTTAGGACTTAACAGAATCCAGGAAGTGGAGATAAAGAAGATCATCTCAGGTATATGTTTCAGTCAGAAAAAAAATTGCTTTGAGTTGAGCTGGGAGATAGCATCTAGTTGTAGAATAGCAAGGAGGCAAGTATCATTGGAAAAAAGGAATACATTTCAGGAAACAAAGTATAAAAAATTGGAAAAGTAGAAGAGGCAAAATTATGAAGGGCTTTGAATGCCAAACAGAGGATTTTGTATTTGATTTTTGTTATTGTTGTTAATTTCTTGGGATTTTCTTGGCAAAGATGCTAAAGTGGTTTGAGATTTCTTTCTGCAGCTCACTTCAGCAGAGAAGGAAACTGAGGCAGGCAGAGTAAAGTGACTTGCCTAGTCACACAGCTAGTATCTGAACTCATTTGAACTCATGAAGATAAGTCTTCCAGATTCCCAACTCAATGCTCTATCCACCACACCACCTAGCTACCCACTTTCATATTTGATCTTGAAGGCAATGGGAAGCCACTGGGAGTTTGTTGCCTAGGGGATGACAAGGTCAGACATGCTCTTTAGGAAAATCCCTTTGGTAGCAGAATGGAGAATCTGTTGGATTGAGGCAAGCTGATCCACCAGCAGAAGATTGCAAAGGTTCAAGAGTGAGATGAGGGCCTGCACCAGGGTGGTGATAGTATCAAAAGAGAGAAGAGGGAAATATTGGAGAGATGTTACAATGATGAAATTGTTCGGGGTTCTACCTTCCTGGACCAAGGAGACTCCATGACAGCTTTTCTGTTACTTGGAGAGAGATCTCTTAAGTTCCCTTTTCTGCTCTAAGAAAAACATTCTCATTTCCTTTAAATGATTTTCATTTGACAGAAACTTGAGACCCTTCACAAGAATCTTTTAGTTGGCTCCTCTGAACAATTTCCTCCAGAAAATATACTATTCTGGGTGTGTTCTGACCAGGGCAGACCGCAGTGAAACTACAACCTCCTTTTTTTAGGTGCTATTTATTTCTCCCATAATGCAATATAAAATCACATCTTTTTATTGGAGGGGGCCTTGTCATATTACATTTTTTACTCATTTTGAATTTGCTCATATATTTTTTTCCAGAAAAACCACTGCTTAATAATGCTACCCTTATTGTTTACTTATGAAACTTGTTTGTTTTTAACCCAAAGGAAGGACTTTACTTTTAATCTTATTAATTTTCATTTGATTAAATTCAGCCCAATGTTCTTGTCATGATTGTATAAGTTGTTTTCTTGATTTCATTCACTTCATTCTGCATCAGTTCATATAAGACTCCTCAGGTTTCTTTGACAATAACCCCTTTAAAATTAATGAAAAGAAAAGCAAATGAAAGTGGCCTAGTTGTACCTGATCTAAAACTGTATTATAAAGCAGCAGTCATCAAAACCATTATTGGCTAAGATATTGGCTAAGAAATAGAGTTGTTGATCAGTGGAATTGGTTAGGTTCACAGATCAAAATAGTCAATGACTATAGAAATCTAGTGTTTGACAAACTCAAAGACACCAAATTTTGGGATAAGAATTTACTATTTGACAAAAACTGCTGAGAAAATTGGAAATGACTATGGCAGAAACTAGGCATTGACCCACACCTAACACTGTATACCAATATAAGTCAAAATGGGTTCATGAACTAGACATAAAGTGTAAAGGGCTGAAACTTTGAGTTGATGCACTGGAATCAGACAACTGAGCACTTAAGGCTAATTACTGATTGGAGAATACTCTAATAGCATATGCTTGGAAAATGGCCCTTCCCACTATTTGTGCTAGCTCCATCTTTTGGTGTATACAGAGAATTGTAGGAGGGATTAGACGAAGAATAAAGATCAAGGACTTTTGCTTATCCTGACCATCTAATTCCAAGGCATCCAGGGTGCTAACTTGGTCTTCACAATAAAGAATAAAATTATAAGCAAATTAGAAGAATATAGGATAGTTTACCTCTTAGATCTGTGGGGAGGAAGGAATTTGAGACCAAAAAAGAACTAGAGAGTGATCAGTAATGATCACAAAATAGGTAATTTTGATTATATTAAGTTAGAAAAAAAATTTTTTTAACAAATAAAACTAATGCAAATAAGATTAGAAGGGATGCAATAAACTGGGAAAACATTTTTATATTCAAGTCCTGATAAAGGCCTCATTTCTAAAATATATAGAGAATCAACTCAAATTTATAATAGTTCAAGCCATTCTCCAGTTGATAAATGGTCAAAGGATATGAGCAGATAATTTTCAGATGAAGAAACTGAAACTATTTGTAGTCACATGAAAAGATGCTCCAAATTACTATTGATCAGAGAAATGCAAATTAAGACAACTCTGAGATACTACTACACACTGTCAGATTGGCTAAGATGACAGGAAAAGATAATGATGAATGTTGGAGTAGATGTGGGAAAACTGGGACATTGATACATTATTGGTGGAACTGTAAATAGATCCAACCATTATGGAGAGCAATTTGGAACTATGCTCAAAAAGTTATCAAACTGTCCATACCCTTTGATTCAATAGTGTTTCTACTGGGCTTATATACCAAAGAGATCTTAAAGGAGAGAAAGGAAGCCATATGTGTAAAAATGTTTATGGCAGCCTTCTTTGTAGTGGCCAGACACTGGAAACTGAGTGGATGCTCCTCAATTGGAGAATGGCTGAATAAATTGTGGTATATGAATGTTATGGAATATTATTGAAATGACCAAGAAGAAATGACCAGCAGGATGATTTCAGAGAGGCCTGGAGAGACTTATATGAATGAAGAGATCATTTTATATGGCAACAAAAAGACTATATGATTATCAATTCTGATGGACGTGGCCCTCTTCAACAATGAGATGATTCAAATCAGTTCCACTTGTTCAGTGATGAAGAGAGCCAAAGAGAGGACTGTGGGAACTGAGTGTGGATCACAACATAGCATTCTCATTCTCTCTGTTGCATTTGCTTGCATTTTGTTTTCTTTTGCAGTTTTTTCTTCCTTCTTGATCTGATTTTTCTTATGCAGCAAGATAAATGTATAAATATTTATACATATATTGGATTTAACATATATTTTAACATATTTAATGTATTGGACTACCTGCCATCTAGGGGAGAGGATGGGGAGAAAGAGGGGAAAATTTGGAACAAAAGATTTTGCAAGGGTCAGTGTTGAAAAATTATCCATGCATATGTTTTGTAAATAAAAAGCTTTAATTAAAAAAGCATTTAAAAACAGTTAATGGGAAAAAAGAAAATAATCCCTTTATCATTTCTTATAGAAGAATAGTTCATAAATAATAACATGTTCAGCCATCCCCCAATTAATGGACATTTTCTAAGATTTCCTTTCTTTGCCATCTAAAAAAAGAACTATAAATATTTTTGTATATCCTTAGAATATATTTGGTTTGGGACTAACCATGTCCTTAATCCATATTTTTTCTAATTTCTCCTTCCTTCCCTCTTTACCCTACTTCCCTGTTGAGTAAAAATGTATTTCTGTACTCAACTGTGGATATATCTAATCTTCCATCCTTTGACCATTTCAGATGAGAATGAGGTTTAAGTGTCAGCCATTTCCCTTGTACCTTTTTCCTTCTAGTTTGTATAGACTTCCAAATACATGCTATGATTGTGGGATAATTTTCTTTAACTTTCCTCTCCCTTTCTTCTTTTAATATAATCCTCTTCCCCTCCCTTTATAAACTTCTTTTAAGATCTAGAATCATTCTTAGCTCCTCTGTTTAATTAGACTCTTTGTGGTGCTAGAAATAAGAGGGATTATATACATATTATTCAATAATAGAATGTATATAATTTGGTCTTTTTAAAGTCTTTTGTCATTATTCAATCATTTTTACTTTTTTATATGTTAATGTATTTTCTGCTACCCTACCATTTTTTTGCTTTGTTTTGTTTTGTTCTTTTGTTTTTTGTTGTTGTAATTTTGGAGACAATCAGGTTAATGTTTGAGATCACATTTGAATTGAGATCCTACTGACTTTAGATCTAGTGCTCTATCCATTATGCTACTTTGCTACCCCACATATTTACTTATTTAATGTTTCACTTTATTAATGTATTTGAATTTCAGAGTTTCTGCGCAGCTCAGATCTTGTCATCAGAAAAGCTTATGTCTTCCATTTCATTAAAGATTAATTTCCCCCCATTGGATTATGCTCAATTTTGCTAAGTTATTTTCTACCATAGGTCCCTATCTTTTGCCTTTTATAGTATTGCATACTAAGCTCTCTGCTCATTTATAATAATGGCTTCTAAATTGTAATTGTATTTCTAAATTTTAATTGTGACCATGAGTTTTGGGCACTTTAATTTTATTCTCTCTGATTGCTTTAAGTGGATTTTGACTATACTGTTCCTGACAAATTCATTTTGAGATTTCTTTTAGAAAGTGAAGTAGAGTAAAGAGGGAAGGAAGGAGGTATTTCCATTTTACCTTATGTTTCCAAGACATAATTAAAAAAAACATTTTTTTAAAATTACGATGACTCAGTTTTTTTTTTTTTTTTTTTTTGGTCATGATTTTCAGATAGTCAAATGATTCTTTTTTCCCTCCTCGTTGGTCTGTTTTCTAGCTCAGGTGTTTTTTCTATGAAATTATATATTTTCTTTTATTTTTTATCTTCTTTTATTTTTTTTTTTTTTTTTTTGAGGCTGGGGTTAAGTGACTTGCCCAGGGTCACACAGCTAGGAAGTGTTAAGTGTCTGAGATCACATTTGAACTCGGGTCCTCCTGAATTCAGGGCTGGTGCTCTATGCACTGTGCCACCTAGCTGTCCCCTCTTCTATTTTTTATAATCTTTTGACTTTGATATTTATTGTTGCTTCATGAAGTCATTGGCAACTCAGAAGAAGAGAATGACTCCAAAATATCTATAAGCAAAGCCTCAAACGAAAACAGTTTGGGCACAAATTCAACAAGAATTCCAAGAAGTATTAAAGCAAGATTTTTAAAAAAGACTTTATGTAACGTGCTGTTGTCTCCAGAAGCTCCCGATCGCTCTCTGGGAGGAGATCTGCTGTGTCAACTCAAATCTCTCGGGTAGATTCTTCTTCCTGTAGAGAACCATTGTCTCCAGACAGTTGCCATTAACTGTCATCCAGAGAAGTGACTTCCCTTCCTGCAGAGAGCCGCATCAAGCCTGGTCTAAAGCAGAGACTCTCTGTCTCTGGAGTGCTGCCCTCTTTATCCTCCCAGAGAATGCAAGGGCTTCTGGGAAGATCCACTTCAACCAATGAGCTTGCTCTTCCCAAGCACGCAAGCTCTTCCCCAGGAATTCACAAGTCAAACTACCAGGAAAGGCCGGAACTAGAAAATTGTCAAGTACCGACTTAGCACTTAGTAAGAACCTAATATCTCATTATCTCATTAGCAGTAAGAACCTAACAACTTTACAAAATTTTTTTTTTTTTTTTTACAATTGAAATGAGAACAGGAGAAAAAAATGAAAAAAAAAAAAAAAAGAGAGTTATAAAAGAAAGAAGTGGAAAGGGAATTAATAGCTTGATAAAAGAAGTACAAAAGCTTGTTAAAACAACACATTCCCTGAAAATCTGAATGGAACAAATAGAAGCCAATGACACAGTTCTTCATGCTCTGAAGATAGTTCTCCAGCTTCTACACTGGAGGTGTTAGACACAAGGTCTATGGACCACCTGCAATCTACAATTCTCCTGAAAGTAACCCAAATCAGATTAAGATGTAATTGGGAAATATTATAAAATGAATAAAAATAATACAATATAGATAATGTTGCGTTATGGATGATTTAGTGTTTTGTTTTTTTTTGTTTTTTTTTGGTTGGTTTTTTTGAGCTTGACACCATTACACCACACATCTCTCTATTTCCCCTAATATAGCCAGCAGATCCCAGTATACTCTCTTTTTGTTGTCCTTAACTTTCCATTCCAGATTCAGCTTATTTTGAGCATTAGTATGGTTTTATAAATACAAGACATGTTTCTGTAAGTCTGTCTTTATATTTCCATTTCCTAATACAATGCCTGGCATAAATAGGTTCTTACTGACTGATAGATTGATGGACTCTAAGTTACTAGTCCTTGCCTCCAATTTATGAATGCGTCCTTTAAAAGTCTAACTTGTTTGGTGAATTGCCCGTATGTCTGTTTTCCTTTTTTCAGACAATTCATGTATTTTCTTCCTCCTTGGAATTATGTCTCTTTATGAATTCCATTCATCTTTCTTTCTTTCTTTCTTTCTTTCTTTCTTTCTTTCTTTCTTTCTTCTTTCTTTCTTTCTTTCTTTCTTTCTTTTTCTTTCTTTCTTTTTCTTCCTTCCTTCCTTCCTTTCTTTCTTTCTTTCTTTCTTTCTTTCTTTCTTTCTTTCTTTCTTTCTTTTTTTCTTTCTTTCTTTCTTCTTTCTTTCTTTCTTTCTTTCTTTCTTTCTTTCTTTCTTTCTTTCTTTCTTTCTTTCTTTTCTTTCTTTCTGTCTTTCTTTCTTTCTTTCTGCTCTCTTTCTTTCTTTCTGCTGTCTTTCTTTCTTTCTTTCCTTCCTCTCACTTCCTTCCTTCCTTCCTTCCTTCCTTCCTTCCTTCCTTCCTTCCTTCCTTCCTTC
>NC_133620.1:49226106-49286106 GCF_048593235.1 Sminthopsis crassicaudata
CTGATTTGGTCTAAGTATCTTCCCTTTTTCAAAGTCTTCTTCACATCCAGGAATCAATGCCCTTTTCCAGGAATGGAAAAGATTTTCATTTTAACTACCTATCCCACCGATCACCTGCTACTGTAGCAGGCATTCTGCTAGGTCAAGTGAAAATGTTGCTGGAGGAAGGATACTGTCTTAGTAGAACATGGCTTGTAATGTTTTCCTTAAGAAGATTAGGTTTCTTCTAATAATAATATTTGGTTTAGGGATGTTGTCAAATACAGAATGGATCAGTGGAAAATGGAGCTTTCATTCAAGATGACTTAAGCTGCATGTCTTTGCGGGCTGACAATAAATAGTAGCTTTCCCTGAAATCTTGCCTGGAATCTGACAGATTTCTTCGTTAAGGCTCTGAATGGATTCCTTCCATTGGAACAGTATGGATTTTGGAAAAGTTGTGGGGAGAAAGTATTCAAAATTTCAGATAGACCATTACTTAGACTTATGTGGAAGGATTCAGGGAGAGAGGTGTGTGGAGGAGTATATGTAATACACGAATGATAACACTAATAGCTTGATACACATCAGTTTCCAACTGGAGTTAAAAAACAAAACAAAACAAAAAAACTTTCTTTGCAGAGAGAAAAGCTAATAAGGTTCTACGGCTCCAGTACTGTCAGTGTTATGGGGGTAGGGGGTCCAGTTCTGCACTAACCCTCTCCTGAAAGAGAACACCTCCCACACATCATCATGAATGTTTGGCTGAGCATGAAAGGCTCAGGGAGGATTAATCCCTCGAGGGTTGTCACTGCTTGTCCATCTGTCACTTATTCCCCTGTTTCCTGGCTGTCATACATTTTAAACAGACTGGGGTGGTCTGTGGATGTACTGTGTATCCACCTGTTTTTCCATCACACAGAGTCTAGCTTGTCAATCAAATCATCAGCTTCTTGATCACTGTACTTTTTTTTTTTTTTTTTTTTTTTTAACATTTTCATATTTTCCTCTCCTCGACCTGTCTGTCTCTCACTCTGTGCTGTTGGCTGCCTCTGGGAGTCTGGTGACCTGTATCTCCTAGCACAGCCACCTGGGTCCCTTGTCTAAACTTCGGTCTCACCAAAGGCAAGAGAAGACTGGATTTCTCAAATAGTTTTAACCACAGACATTTCTTTGTCTATGTCAGGATGCTGTGGGACTTCCCTCCCCCTCTCTCCTCCTCTAACAAACTTGAAAGAGCTTTCTGCTTTCGGGATACAGGATGAGCCATAACCCTAACCATCTCTTGTGAAAAATCTCCGAAGTAAGGAAGTCTCTTCCCTGAGGAAGCAAGAATTGCCTCACAAACCCCCTGAGATACCCCCTCCCATGCACCCCAGGAGAATTCTTAATGTCCCATCTCTACAGGGGACAAGCAAAGGTGAGGGCTGCGGGGCAGTGTCTCACCTGAGATAAAATGTTCTCCTGGTTGTCCGCTTCATTTTGCAGGGTTTCGTCCTCCGTGGGTGCCTCGGTCTGCAGATTTGGGGGCTCGCTGGAGCCCGTAGGGGGAGGGCTGGACTCTTGACCCCAGGCCACAGCCAGTGCAACCCAACAGACCAGTATCAATTGCTTAGCCATGAGGGACCGGGCGGAAGGTGGGAGCAGCGCACCTGAGGGACCTGGCGAAGGGGTGGGGGGAGGAAAGGGGAGGGAGAACGTAAGGAGGGGTTAAGGAGAGATCCGTGTGTTGGCTGGAGGCGGGGAGTAACGGTTCCAAGCGCCTTCTCGGGCTAGGTGCGGGTCGGGGGAGCAGGAAGGTGCGCCCTAGAGCCCTTCTGCATCTCCTGCCTTCCCAAAGCAGTCCACAATTGCAGCAGCAGCAGCAGGAGTCCCGAAAGGAGAAGCGCACCCGATCCTAGGAAGGCGCAGGGGCCCGCCTGGGGGAGGGATCAGGTGGAAGCTGTGCCCCTTGGCTGAGGAGAGGGGGAGGGGGCACAGGCAGGGCGCGGACCCCCAAATACCACCCAGGAGGTAGGCAGCTCAGGCTGCAGGGCTGGGGGCGGGGACCGGGCAGCGGCAGCGACTGAAGCAGCGCGGGCTTCTGAAGCCGGCTGAAGTCGGGCTGCAGCTTAGGTGGAGGGCTACGAGAAGGAGGGAGGGAGGGAAGGGGGCAGGGAGAGAGGGAGGGAGGGAGAAGGGGGGAGAGGCCGGCCCGAGAGGGAGGGGCGGAGTCTCTATTGTGCTTCTGCCTAGGGGATGCGGCCAGTTACCGAGAGAAGGCTGGGGAATAGGGAGGGAAGGGAAGGGAGGGGAAGGGGGGGCGGAGGGGAAGGGGGCAGAGAGCTGGCAAAGCCTTGTGGGCAGGAGAGCCACTCCACCCCCGAGTCTGTGTATAAGTGAACCCGTCTGAGTGTCTGGAGCTCTTTGTTATTGTGCGTGTCCATTCCCCCATCCCCACCCCCTTTTAGGGTCCCGTTAGTGAAGTTGGGACGAGTCTCGGGACAAGGAGCGCACGGGCGAGATGCCCCAAGACGCACCTCTCTCTGCACTCCGTAGAGGTTGAGTGCATGTAGGGGTTCCCCTACACTGGGGGTCAGGATCTTCATCCCCTACTGGGTCGGAGAGTTCCTAGTTCCCCCTGACTTTGAGCCCAAAGGAGCCTTTAGTGTTTTCCCGACGTTTTAGGCTAAGTCTCGTAAGAGAAGAATTTTCCTTTCTTTTGCCCAGCTCTTATCCCCGTGACCTTACCCCTGGGGGTTGCGTCTGGCTGAGTTTGAATTTAGCCGGTTTGATATGTTTTAACTCCTCTTCTCCTGCTTTATGACCTGAAAATACCTCCACCCTGAGGATGGGAATTGTACTTGCTTCTGAGATTTTCATTGAAAAAAAAAATCATATATATATATACATATATATATATACACACAAACATACATACATATGTATACATATACATATAATATGCATATACATATGTGTGGATAGAGCATTAGATTTTGGAGTCAGAAAGACTTGAGTTCAAATATGAATCCAGACATTAACTGTGTATTCCTGGGCAAGTTACTTAATCTCTGTTTATCTCAGTTTTCATATTATAAAATAGAAATAATCATAGCACCATTTTCTCAGGGTAATTGTGAGCATCAAAGGAGATCTTAATTGTAAGGCCCTTAGCACAGTAGTGGCACATAGCAAGTGCTATACAAATGTTAATTATTGTCATTATTATTGCATGCATAAACATATGAAGACTTTTTTGTTCTGGAAATGCTAGTGTCCTACTTCCTAAACTACTTTGTATTTATTAATCTTATATTTATACAGTATTTATTTTTTAACTTGTCTCCTCCATCCGAATGTAAGTCCCTTGTGAATAGGGATTGGTCCTTTCTTTGTATTTGTACTCCCTGAGCCCTAGTACAGCACCTTGAAGTAACAACAATTTAATAAATACTTGTTAATTGATATGTATAAAAACATATGGCATCTTTCTCCATATGTTGTTCACATTATTTGTTTAAATATGTATATGCATATATGTGTTTATGTATGTATTGGACATTTTTGCTTGCATAAACACATATATATATAATGCATTCTGAACCTATGATTTCAATCCTGTAGGGAACTTCAGGTGAGGAAAATTTGGCCACTGATGTTCTGCAGCAATTTTATTGTTCAGTCCTATATAGCTCTTTTTGATTCTGTGAACCATAGCCCACCAGTATTGTCATTGGAATTTTCTTGGCAAAGATTTGGGAATGGTTCGCCATTTCTTTCTTGAGTTCATTTTATAGGTGATGAAACTGAGGTAAACAGGGTTAACTGACTTGTCCAGAGTTTCCCAACTTGTATCAAAGACCAGATTTGAACACATGAAGATGAACTTTCCTGATTCCAAGACTAGGGCTCTATTCAGTTCATCACCTAGTTACCCTTGTTCCTCTAACTATAGCGATTGGAAAGTTGAACACTCTAAGGCAGACCCTCCATTCACTACCACTGAATGCCTTTTATAGTTGTATTACACATTTAAAATTTTTTTAAAAATAAAATTATATACTTAAAAGTAAGAATGGTATGATTTTGAAGTCTTCAACTCTGAAATTTTGTCACTATAGTTCAATAAAATTGATTGTATGTTTTCAAACAAAAATACTACTAATCAAGAACCACATGGACCAATGTAGATAGAGACAAGTGTTACTGAGGGACTTTCTGCAAGTCCCTTGACTTGACTTTCATTCCCAGAACTTTGGTTTCCTCTTTCAGTTAAATGAGGACATTGGACTAGATGACCTCCGGGGTTTCCTTAATGAAAGACTGAGTTGAATAGTGAAAATAGTATGGAGTTGGAAGACTTGGTTTAGTGTCCTTTCTATAATTGTGTAAGATTAGGTTAATGACTTCATCTCTTACATGTTGCTCCTAAGCATTTTCCTCCTCCTCATAGTATATCCCATGTTCTGTTAATAATACTATAATTTTATGTGGGGTGTGTCAGGTTATATGGATGAGATTTATTAAGCAAGCACAATAAAGAAAAGCCTTCATCAGGTTTTTGGCCCTAATCAGTTTAATCCAGTTTCTAGTCTAGACTTCTTTATCAAAAATTTGTAACCAAGTTAGTTTTTTCTTCTGAAAGCTCACTGGCCCATGATACTTATTATCTTACATTACCTTGAATCTTGCAACATTTTGTGGAAACCTAACTTTTCAGTGTTTTTCACTGCCCAGGGTCCCAGAGCTAACAAGTGTTGAGAGTCTAAGACCATATTTGAACTCAGGCCCTTGTGACTCCAGGGTCAGTGCTCCATCCACTGCACCACCTACCTGCCCCTATATTTTATTTTTTTTTAATTTCTAGTGCTTACCAAGTTCTTGACACATAGTAGGTGCTAAAAAATGCTTGTTGACTGACTCATTGGGTCATTTCCTCATCTGTATAAGAGTGAGTGTGTTGATGGTCCCTTCTAAGCCTGTGATGCTATACCAATTTATTGTATAAGGCTAAGGTTGTGAAGCTAGTGTGAAGAATTAATTAAAGCTTTGAGGCTTTATACTGACTCTCTCCATCAGAATATAGAATTGCAATAATTTTAAGTCACATATGCTCACTTACGGAGTCTGTTTCACATTTGAAAGTCAGATGATCTGGGTTCAAATCTTAGACCTTCTACTTACAAAATAACATCCAATGTAATATCTATAAGCTGAGGGTATTGATGATTTCTAAGATCTTTTCCAGATTAAAATCCAATGTTGTTATTGCCATAGCTACAAAAGTTACACACAAGTACCATCAATCACAAAGGAAGGGTCATTTCCCACCATGGTATTAGGACTAGGGGAGATGTCTTCTTGGATGTTATCCCTTAAAGGGAGTGAAGAAAACCTTTAGGAGCATTGGTGCTCAGCTATAAGTCCTGACTCCCTTTCTCTTTGAGATTTTTTTATAATCCCCATGAAAGAAGCATTCTTTTATCTTCCCACTTGTTTTAGAGGCTTCTGGCTTCCTTGGATATCTCTTTCAGCTCCTTATGTTGAAAATCAAGATGTATTGCAGAGGGTGGTAAATAAGGGGGAGCTGGCTAGAGAAAAGAGTGGTAAATGGTTTGCCAGTATGCTGTGAAATTTAGAAAATGCACCTGCCTATACTAGCAGGACCAAACAGCAACACAAAAAATTTCCCAGAGCAACATGATTTTGCCAACCCCTTTCCTAGAGGTGGGACCCAGGCCACAGCACTGCCATAAAGAATAGGTATGCACTCTGGAGAGCAATTTGGAACTATGCTCAAAAAGTTGTCAAGCTGTGCATATCCTTTGACCCAGCAATGTTACTACTGGACTTATATCCCAAAGAGATCTTAAAGAGGGGAAAGGGACCTGTATGTGCAAGAATGTTTGTGGCAGCCCTCTTTGTAGTGGCCAGAAACTGAAAACTGAGTGGATGCCCATCAATTAAAGAACAGCTGAATAAATTGTGGCATATGAATATTATGGAATATTATTGTTCTGTAAGAAATGACCAGCAGGATGATTTCAGAAAGGCCTAGGGCGACTTACATGAACTGATGCTGAGTGAAATGAGCAGAACCAGGAGATCGTTGTATACTTCAACAACAATACTATATTATGATCAATTCTGATGGATGTGGCCATTTTCAACAATGAGATGAACCAAATCAGTTCCAATAGAGCAGTAATGAACTGAACCAACTACACCCAGCAAAAGAACTCTGGGAAATGGACTATGAACCACTACATAGAATTCCTAATCCCTCTGCTTTTGTCCTCCTGCATTTTGGATTTCCTTCACAGGCTAATTGTACACTGTTTCAAAGTCCAATTCTTTTTGTACAGCAAAACAACTATTTGGACATGGATACATATATTGTATTTAATTTATACTTTAATATATTTAACATGTATTGGTCAACCTGCCATCTGGGGAGGGGGAAGGAAGGGGAAAATTAGAACAAAAGGTTTGGCAATTGTCAATGTTGTAAAAATACCCATGTATATATCTGTTAAATAAAAACTATTTTATATATATATATATATATATATATATATATATATATATATATATATATATATATATATATATATATATAAAAGAATAGCTATGGAATTACTGAAAGCATAGCCCCAAACTGTCATATTTGCCCAATTCACATAGCTTTGCTGTTAGTGCTCTCTAAAACTGGTGTCCCTATTACAGTTTTGGAGGAAGCTAGATGGTTCTGTAGATAGAACACAGGGCTTGGAGATCAGAAAGATCTGAAACATATTAACTTTGTGATTCTTGGTAAGTCACTTAACCCTGTTTGCCTCAATTTCCTCATCTGTAAAATGAACTGGATTAAGAAATGACAAGATACTCCTATAACTTTGCTAAGAAAACCCCAAATAGAATCACAGAGTCAGACTTATTAGAATACCAAATTACAGTTTTGACTATACCTTCAATGGAGTCTCAGAATTTTCAGAAATTTCTCTTCTCCTTTGTTCTTGTAAACTGTCTTCTTTCTTCTTACCATGCCCCTTCAAGGGGTGTAAAATCCTGGGAGGGAAGTAGGGCTTCAGAAAAACTATTTTTATTTAAAGGATTTTTAAAAATATAAATTTAGGAGGCTTCCCTCCAGTAATGTTTCAGGTTAGCTTTTAAAAATGTCCTTCACATTTCTAAATATTTAAAATATTGTAATTTTATGAGCAAACCAAGCCCAGTCATAAAGTATTTTCAAATTCCCTAAGTTAACAGAATGACTTTAGATATGTAAAGAATACCAGTCCATCCTTTTTTTTTTTTTTTCAAGTGGTACATGTATTTCTACTTTTCTACAAAGATTCTGTCCCTCCAGAACAGAAACTAGAATTTTTTTTTTCTCTTGAGCTGAATGTTACAAAACCAGTGAAGATCAAACAGCCTATAAAGCCTGTTCCTAGTTGTGAGTCTAGAGAGGACACCAGTTACAGTTGTAACATGAGTTATAGGTCACTTCTGGGGAAGCTACTGAATGGAAAGGGAAAAGCCAGCTCATTTCAAATCAACAATTAGTCAATTTTACTAAGTCCTTTAATTTTAGTCAATCAACAAGTTTCTGTGAAGCACCTACTGTGAGCCAACCACTATATTAGATCCTGAAAATACAAAGACATAAATGAAACAGTCCTTGCCATCAAGGAGGGTATATTCTTTTGGAGGAGAGAATATAAGTATATATAATAGATAAATATATGCAAAATAAATATAACCAAGTATATACAAAGATAAGTAAAAACAAGTACATAGATAAGTATATACAAAATAAGATATACAAAAATAAATAAAAGTTAAATTGGGGGAAGGGATACACTGGCATCTGGAGGAAGGGATCAGCAAAGGATTTTGGTAGGCAGTGAGCCTTGAGAAAAATTTTGAAGGAAACCAGGAGTTCCAAGAGATGATTACGGTGTGTGTGTGTGTGTGTGTGTGTGTGTGTGTGTGTGTGTGTGTGTGTGTATGTGTATGTATTCTAAGCATGAGGGATAGCCAGTAAAAAGGGACAATGAAGCCCATAATCAGAATCATAAGTTTACAGAATTTGAGAGTTAGAAAGAATTCCAAAGGCCATCCATTTTGTAAGGAACAGCAAGAAAGCCAGTTTGGATGCACTATAGAATCTAGCAAATGATATGGTTGAGGCCAGGTTGTGAAAGGCTTTAAAAGCTAATATTTTAACTAATTATTCTTGCTAAACATTTATTTTTACATTGTTGAAAAATTACAAATGATATTAGTGCTCTCTAAAACTGGTATTCCTATTACAGTTTTTGGGGGAAGCTAGGTTGCCCAATGGATAAAGCACAGGGCTTGGGGTCAGGAAGATCTGAGTTCAAATCCATCATCTGAAACTAACTAGCTTTATGACCCTGGGTAAGTCACTTAACCCTGTTGCCTCAGTTTCCTCATCTTTAAAGTGAGATGGAGTAAGAAATGACAAGTCACTCCAGGATCTCTGCTAAGAAAACCCCAAATGGGGTCACAAAGAGTCAGATCCAATAGAACACCAAGTTACAGTTTTGCCTGTACCTCCGATTGATTCTCAAAATTTCCAGGAATTTTCAATGTTTATTCCACTAACATTGACTTCAAATTTGCTTTTTTTCCTTACTGTTTTTTTTTGAGGGGGCAGTACTATTTTATGTGACCTCAATTCTGTTCCTTAGAAAAGAGGGGGGAAATATACTTTTCCTTTTGTCTCTGTTTTTCATATTACATTTTGTTCTTCTGGAATCCTCTTTCCAATAACAAAGAAAGTCTAAAATAGAGAAACATATTTCTGCCAAAAGTGTGCACTCATCAATGTCATGGAGGATCACTGCAGACAGTGAGATTGTCCAGATCTTCTTTTTGCAAATGATGTTGTGTGACTACATGAAGTCTTGATAAAATACAGTGCTTTCTTCAGTGAACTCAAAAGAGACTGGCCAATGGGTCCAAAAAATGGTAACAGTCATTGATGAAGAGACTATGGAAAAATATGCACCCTTGAACATTGCTGGTAGAGCCATGAATTGGCCCAAATATTCTGGAAAACAATTTGGCATTGCACTAAAAATATAACTGAAATGTATACAACCTTTAAGTCAGATATTATTATTACAAGGAATATACTTCAAAGAAATCAAAGACAAAAAGAAAAGTTCTATATACATCAAAATATTCATAGAAGCACTTTTTGTGGTAAAAAGAATAGTTAAATAAATTGTGGTGCATGAATGTAATAGAATATTACTGGGCTGAAAGAAATAAAAAAAATTCAGAGATATATGAACTGAAGCAAAATAAAGGAAGTAGAATTTTTTAAAAACAACATACACAACGATTACAACAATATAAAAAGGAACAATATAAAAAACAACATGCACAATGACTACAACAATACAACAGCAAAACCTCCACAAAAACTGAACTCTATTTTTAATGAGCAAACATGACTGTGAAAAAAATTCACCTCTCTTTCTTTATTAAAGTTGTTGCTAAAATTGAACATTATCATTCCCATTATGGTATATATTCTGTCAGACACAACATGTATTGATTAGTTTTACTAAATTCTTTTCTTTTTCTTTTTTATTCTTTGTTACAAGGGATATTTTCTTTTTTAAAGAGATTTTTTATTAAAGCTTTTTATTTTCAAAACATATGCATAGGTAATTTTCAACATAAACTCTTGCAAAACCCTGTGCTCCAATTTTTCCCCCTCTTCCCCTAGATGGCAAATAATCCAATATATGTTAAACATGTGTGATTCTTCTATGCATACTTCCACAATTATCATGCTGCATAATAAAAATTAGATCAAGGAAGAAAAAAATGAGAAGAAAACAAAATGCAAGCAAACAACAATAAAAAAGTGATCCACACTCAGTCCCCACAGTCCTCTCTCTGGGTACAAATGACTCTCTTCATTACTAAACCATTGGAACTGACCTGAATCACCTTGCTGTTGAAAAGAGCCATATCTATCAGAATTGATCATTATATAATCTTGCTGTTGCCATGTACAATGATCTTCTGTCCTACTCACTTCACTCATGTAAGTCTCTCCAGGCCTCTCTAAAATCATCCTACAGATCATTTCTTATAGAAAAATAATATTCCATAACATTCGTATATCATAACTTATTCAGCCATTCTCCAATTGATGGGGAGCCACTCAGTTTCCAGTTCCTTGCCACTACAAAAAAGGCTGCCACAAACATTTTGGCACATAGGGGTCCTTTCCCTTTTCTTATTTTCTCTTTGGGATACAGGCCCAGTAGAGATACTGCTGGATCAAAGAGTATGCACAGTTTGGTAGCCCTTTGGGCATAATTCCAAATTGCTCTCCAGAATGGTAGACTCCACCAACAATGTATTAAAGTCCAAGGGATGTTTTCTGATAAAGAAATTGGGAAGAATCAAAACTTAAAGATGAGGTCATTGTGTTTTAGTTTTCCTCAATTGTTTTATAATATTACAAGAGACTTCTGATAAAGTAGGAATAATCTGGGTAGCTAGGCAATATCATGGATAGAGTGCTGGCCCTTGAACTAGTAAATCTTGAAATATCTGTGACCTAAGCAGTCATTTAGCCTCTGTCTCAGTTTCTTCGTTTATAAGATGGAGATAATATTAGCTCTTCCCTTTCAGAATGATTGTGAGGATCAAATGAGGTAACATTTGTAAAGCACGTAGGACAGTATAGTATAGTAATAGTGTACAGTAGGAGTTATCTGTTATTATTAAAATTTAGTAATGTAAATTTTTTTTAATCATTAAAACTTTTTTAAAAAGAAAATAAAAATGAAAATATCAATGAATACATTTTTAATTAAAAAAAGGGAGATTGTCAGCTTTTACTATCTGTAAAATTGTGACATTTAAAATTTTTTTTAAATTTTGAGTTCCAACTCTTTTCCCTCCCTTCAGCACATCCCAAAGCCATTTGGAAAGCAAGCAATATGATACTCATTATGCATGTAAGTCATTTAAAACACATTTCTACATTAGCCATGTTGCAAAAATAAAATAAGCTAAAAAATAAAGAATGTAAAAAACAATGTGCTTCAATACACACTCAGAGTAAATTAGATCTCTCCCTAGAGGTGGATAGCATTTTTCAAAATTAGTCCTTGGAATCATTTTGGATCATTGTACTGATTAGAAGAGCTAAGTCTTTCACAGTCAATCATTATAATTATGTGGTATTTTTAATGATGCCAGTGATACTTGATGTATCTTTTAAACAAATTTATTCTCTTAGGGGCAGCTAGATGGTGTAGTAGATAGAGTACCAGCCCTGAAGTCAGGAGAGCCTGAGTTCAAATTTGGCCTCTGACACAACACATCCTAGCTGTATGACTCTGGGCAAGTCACTTAACCCCAATTGTCTCAGCAAAAAAAAAAAAGAAAAAGAAAAAGAAAAAGAAAATGAAATATTCTTTCAATGAATCATGGGTCACTATGAAATGGGAAGAATTTCCAGTGGCTTAGTGTAGGGTTTCTTTAATTTTTTTCACTCATGACCCCTTTTTGCCTAAGAAATTTTTATATGGTATATGAGTATATAAAATAGGTATACAAATTAAATAATTACTTATAAAAATCATAATTTCATACCCGCATTCAGTTACATGATTCCACATGGAATTGCAACCCCCAGTTTAAGAAGCTTTGAGCTCAAGGACCCTGGTGATTGTAAACACGCATGTTGTTAATATGACTCATATGAGAAAGATATTATAGAAGCATCACCAAAGTCATGTATGATGAGAATATGAGATAGGTTGGTCACGTAACTGCAGTGAATATATCATCCACAAGCCCAAATGTTACACTGATAGTAATTAAATTCAATTGAATTGAATTTTAAAAGATTAACAGAAAGACTTCAAAGTATTGGGTAAGTTCTTTTTGTGAGAAGGTTTGTATAAGTCACAATGTATCTGGGTGAAAGGAATCTAAAGAGGAAATTTAGCCTTACCTACCCAACTTAGTTGCTATAGTAGAGGTGATATGTCCTCTCACTTACACTTCTGTTATAAAAATATCAGTATTTTTTGGTGTTTCTTCTCAGTATCCCTATTTCTATTATGTCTGCCCTCTTAGAGTATCCTCATGAGGCCATCAGGAACGGGGCTGCTTCTCTTGAGAGCTTCTGGGAGCCCAGACTTGATCTGACTTCCTCTGTCAATGTGGGCCCTTGCTTAATCTCTCCTTCCTGTATCCTAATCAGTATCTATGGCTACAGGCTCCTCTCTGTGAAGGTATGTCCTTAGAAAGGGAAACATCTAAGATTCCATACATAAGTGACATCAGGTAGTTTAGCGTCTAGCAAGTTAGATAATAAAGTTAGAAAATAAATATGGTTTGGAGCAAGGTCCATAGGATGGATGTTCTCAGTAAGTTCTTATTGAATGAATTAGACTTGGAAACTTTGAATAACTGTAAAAGTGGAGAATTTGCCAATAAAGAGCCCAGTCATGGGCATTTGTTTATTTAATGATGTGTGGATGATTGAAGCTTGGGGCTCCGCTTTAAACCATCTCCAGGCTCAGAGATTTCTCAGCCCATCAAAAACCTTACAGTCTAATTGCAAAAGAAAAGACATGGCCAATGTGATAATTTGTTTTGCTTGTCTATATTTATTTGTTACAAAAAGGGTTCTATTTGTGTGTGTGTGTGTGTGTGTGTGTGTGTGTGTGTGTGTGTGTGTGTGTGTGTGACAGAAAAAGAGAGACAGAGAGAGACACAGAGAGAGAGAGAGAGAGAGGGGCAAACAGGAAGTAAAGTAAAAAAAAAAAGTAAAGCACTGGGAAATAACAATAATATAAGAAGAGCAAAGAGCATCAGTAAAAGTTTATTTTATTTTATTTTTTGCTGAGGCAATTGGGGTTAAGTGACTTGCCCAGGGTCACACAGCTAGGAAGTGTTTAGTGTATGAGACCAGATGTGAACTCAGATCCTCCTGACTTCAGGGCTGAATAAAACATTAAAAAAAAAAAAAAAGAAAGTCTGAGGCTCACTGGATATTGACAATGTATATTGTAGGAATTTTCTCCCTTTCCTATTGAGTAATAAATTAGAGACCTTTTATCAACCAAGGAAATTAATCTTGATAATACAATACATTAATAGAAACTCCCTTTCTAATAGCCTACAGGGTAAAAACAAATGAATCACAAAGACTGTGTCTCTGCCTCAAATGTAAAACCTTTGAAAATTATCCCATGGTTCCATTGCAAGGTAATATAGTAGTTAGGGAGTTAGGACTGAGTCAGAAATTTGAATCCTGACTCTGACACAGTTATGAGCATAGATAATGATGATGGTGATTGTTATAGCATCTATCTAATGCTTTAAGATTTACAAAAAGCTGGGGTGGAGCCAAGATGGCGAAGAAGATACACGCAAATTTGTAAGCTCCCTTCTTCCCTCAATACCAATTAGTTAAATCAGCCTCAAAAATAATGCTGGACTGATAAAAACCACAAGGATTAGAAGCACAACTTACCAGCTGAAGAGAATCTGGAATTTCAACAGAAAAGGTCGGTTCCGAGGGGAGGAAAAAAAAAGACCAGCACAGACAGGGTTAGGTGCTAGCACATTGTGCCAATCGGGCTGGGGAGAACTCTGGGATCAGAGAAGCCACTGAGATAGAGGAATCTGGCACAGGCTGTTAGCTCTTCTCTGCTTATAAAACAGCAGTTCAAAAAAGAAATCAAGCCACTTTAAAATATAAAGCCAGATCCTAAATCCACCCCAATCTGAAAGTGACCTAACAGATCTCAGCATGGCTGTGCAGCCACCTTCTGCTGCCCAGGGCTTCTCCTTGGGGTAGTTGAGAGCCTGAACAGCAGGGGACACAGCCTGAGGCAGCCTCCAATCCACATAGTGTGGGCTCAGCCTAAGGCAGTGGAATTCTAGTAGCAGCGGAATTCCCAGAGAAGTGGAACTCCCAGAGGAGTGGAACTCCCAGAGAAGCAGAACCTTTGAAGTAGGGACCGAAGTTTCCGGGCAGACACTTCTGGTTTGAGCACAGGTGCTTTTAACATCGGCTGCTAATATCCATGGCCCCACGGGAGGCATTGGCTGGGGTTTGTGACGCTTTCACTGTTCAGCCTTAAACCTCAGGGCAGTTGCTAGGCCACACAGTGGGGTCCTTCACTGGGCACTCCTCGAAGCTGCAGCGGTGTTAACCACCTCTAAGTCATTTCTGGGGAGCGGGGAGGGAAACTCTCTCCCAGAGCTCTCCCTTAGCTCAGGCACAGGACTCACTACATGTATCCTGTCTGGGAAGAAGATGATAAATAAATAAAAATCTGATCAGAAAGAGGAAAGAGGAAAATCAAATTGTTAGTCTTACAAATGAAAAGGGGGATCTTTCCATCAATGAAGAGGAAATTAGAGAAATAATGAGTTACTTTGCCAAACTTAAGTGAAATGGATGACTACCTCCAAAAATAGCCTTCCTAGATTAACAGAGGAGGCGGTAAACTGCTTAAATCATCCCATTTCAGAAAAAGAAATAGAACAAGCTATTAATCAACTCCTCAGGAAAAAATCCTCAGGACCAGATGGATTTACATGTGAATTCTACCAAACATTTAAAGAACAATTAGTCCCAATGTTATATAAACTATTTGAATTTGTGTCCAAGGGAGAACTAGAGACCATTATTGATCACAAAATAGAAAATTTTGAATATACCAAATTAAAAAGTTTCTGCACAAACAAAACTAATGCAAACAAGATTAGAAGGGAAGTAACAAATTGGGAAAACATTTTTACAGTTAAAGGTTCTGATAAAGGCCTCATTTCTAAAATATACAGAGAATTGACTTTAATTTATAAGAAATCAAGCCATTCTCCAATTGATAAATGGTCAAAGGATATGAACGGACAATTTTCAGATGATGAAATTAAAACTATTTCCACTCATATGAAAGAATGCTCCAAATCACTACTGATCAGAGAAATGCAAATTAAGATGACTCTGAGATATCATTACACACCTGTCAGATTGGCTAAGATGATAGGAACAAATAACGATGAATGTTGGAGGGGTTGTGGGAAAACTGGGACACTGATGCTTTGTTGGTGGAGTTGTGAAAGAATCCAACCATTCTGGAGAACAATCTGGAATTATGCCCAAAAAGTTATCAAAACGTGCATACTCTTTGATCCAGCAGTGCTACTACTGAGCTTATATCCCAAAGAAATACTAAAGATGGAAAAGGGACCTGTATGTACCAAAATGTTTGTGGCAGTTCTTTTCATAGTGGCCAGAAACTGGAAAACGAATGGTTTTCCATCAATTGGAGAATGGTTGGGTAAATTATGGTATATGAAGGTTATGGAATATTATGGTCTATAAGAAATGACCAGCAAGAGGAATACAGAGAGGTTTGGAGAGACTTACATGAATTGATGCTGAGTGAAATGAGCAGAACCAGAAGATCACTATACACTTCAACAATAATACTGTATGAAGATATATTCTGATGGAAGTGGATATCTTCAACATAAAGAAGATCCAACTCACTTCCAGTTGATCAATGATGGACAGAAACAACTACACCTAGAGAAGGAACACTGGGAATTGAATGTAAACTGTTAGCACTATTGTCTTTCTATTCAGGTTACTTATACCTTCGGAATCCAATTCTTTTTTTTTTTTAATTAATAATTTTTATTATATATATATTTTTATAATATTATCCCTTGTATTCATTTTTCCAAATTATCCCCCCCTTCCCTCTATTCCCTCCCCCCGATGACAGGCAATCCCATACATTTTACATGTGTTACAACATAGCCTAGATACAATACATGTGTGTGAATATCATTTTCTTGTTGCACAATAAGCATTAGATTTTCGGAATCCAATTCTTAACCTACAACAAGAAAATTGGATTTACACACATATATTGTATCTAGGTTATATTGTAATACATGTAAAATGTATGGGATTGCCTGTCATCTAGGGGAGGGAGTAGAGAAAGGGAGGGGAAAATTTGGAAAAATAAATACAAGGGATAATGTTATAAAAAATTACTCATGCATATGTACTGTCAAAATGTTTTTATAATTATAAAATTAATAAAAAAAGATTTACAAAAAGCTTTATAAATATTATCTTTATACTCATAGCAACCCTAAAAAGCAGGTGCTATTATATTTATTTTATATATTATATGTTAGTATACATTGTTATAGATAAAATATCATGTACTAATATGTTATGTTATAATACAGTATATTGTAATATCAAGTGTTAATCTATGCTATATAATATTATATATTAATATATACTATGTTATACACTATATACACAAGCTATTGTATAGTTAAGTAAAGTGAGATAGAGGTGGTTTGTCCAAGGTTGCATAACTAGAGAGTGTCTGAGGCCAGAATTTAATTTGGATCTTCCTGATCCTTTTTACATAGGCCCAGTGATACCTTTCTATGTTTCTTCATTACCCCAAGAAAATTAAGAGAGGAGCTTATTTTCCTCTAAGAAGTTTTTATGACACCAAAACCCAGCACATTCCTAAAGAATTTTGGTAAGAGATTGTACAAAGTAAATTTGGCTGTATTTCAGTAGTTGAGAAACTAGAAAACTAAATCTTAGTACATGACCTAGCACATGTCATTTCATTTGTCAGACTTCTGTTTTCTCATCTGTGAAAGGTAGGTTAGAGTTAGTATTGAATATACAAATATTCCCTAAAAATACCCTATCTTCCCTATTCCTCAATGTATTCAGTTCACTTAACCTACTAACCAACATCCTACCTCAGTTTTCTAATTCATCTCATCTATGTGGAGATGTAGAAAACCTTAAGGAGTCAACCAAAAAATTGCGATTATATGTACAGAAGAGTTGCATATAAAATATACATCAATCATCAATATCCCTATAGCAAAACCCAACAAGAGCTAGAATGATAAATTCTATTCAAAATAATTACAAATGCTATTAAATTTTTGGTGACATATCTAACAATATGCATCCAAGAAGTATGGAAAAATAGGTACACTAGTGCACTGTTGGTGGAGTTGTGAATTGATCCAACTATACCAGGGAGCAATTTAGAATTATATAAAATGTTACTAAACTGTGCATATCCTTTGATCTAGCAATACTATTAGTAAGTATTAGAGATTAGAGATAAAGGAAACCTATACACACAAAAACATTATTAGCACCTCTTTTTGAAGTAACTAAAAATGGAAACTTAGATACTGCTATTGGGGGATAGCTAAATAATTTGTGGCAAATGAATGCAATAGAATATTATCATCAAAAATGGTGAAATTAATAGTTTCAGAAGAAATTGGACAGACCTTTGTAGATGCAAATGATGCAAAAGGAACCCAGTATTCTAAAACAATTTATATGATGGAAACAATATTGTGGAGAAAAGCAACTTTAAAAAATTTAGAACTCAGATCAATGCAATGATAAAATATGAGTTCAAAAAATTAAAAATGAAATATACAACTTATCTCCCAACAGAAAGGTGATGAACTTCAAATACAAAAAATATATATACATTTTTCTGGAATACCAGTATATACCCAGAGAGAACAAATTCTTAATAAAATTATTAAGAATAATAATCATGAGGGGGCAGCTAGGTGGTGCAGTGGATAGAGCACCAGCTCTGAATTCAGGAGGACCTGAGTTCAAATCTGATCTCAGACACTTAACACTTCCTAGCTGTGTGACCCTGGGCAAGTCACTTAACCCCAGCCTCAGGAAAAAAAAAAAAAAAAAGAATAATCATCATGAAATGAAATCAATAATAGTCCTGACCAGAAAGAAATGCAATGAAAATTTTCTCTCATTGAACTTTATTTATATATTCACATTAATCAAATTTTTACACTAATATAATTTTTAAAAATCAAAAAATAAGATAAATATTACATTGCAAAAAGAAAAAAAAGCAAAAGATTATTACTCTTTAAATTATATTAATTTTTTTGGGGAAAGGAAATAAATTATACCTATATATTGGTCTATTGCAGTAATGTAAGGACATTATAGTTTCCATTTATGCATCTTCTCTTCTGCAAAGGTGTCAACACCGTTCTTCATATATCTTGTTCAGTAGACAATATAGTCAGATTTCTCAGTAGATATTCACTCAGTTGATTCAATGCTAAAATTTTTAATTTGGAAAATTTTCTTTCACATGAAACAACAGTTGTACAATCAATTAGAAAAAGTCTTCTATACAAGGATATGTTTAGTAGAAATCCATAAAAATCCCATTTCCCAAATGAACTTTATTAAAATTGAAATGTCTGGAAAAAGTACAATTTAGGCAACTTAAAATCCTACCACTGATAAATTTTGTTTTCTTGATTCACTCTTTACTTTTAAAGCAATTAACAAATTTAAAAGAATACACTTTAAAATGATATTAAAATTCAATAAACTATTCCATATATGAATTAAAATTTACATTTGCCCAATAAAAATTTTACACCTCAAAGTTCACTTTTTTTTTTCATTGCTTTCACTTTAAAACAAATACAACTTCAAGTAGTCACACTTTACAATTGAAAAAGAAAGGTCAAGTTTTGTTTCTTTGTTTTTACAACCATTCTGCTATTGTTGTTTATTTTTAATCTACTATTTAAATGCAAAATTTGTAGTACCAGAGGGGGTTGAAACCCAAAGTGTTCCCAAAGCAAAATTGAACAATCCTGCTAGAAACTTTCTCTCTAAAGAAACAGGTGAACTGATCCAGCCAAATGTACATGTGGTCTTCATGTGTGAAGGCAACTATATCTCAGAGTTGTCTGAATTAACTTCCATGTATATTATTCTGTTTATTGTTTTAAAATACTCTCCAGATATTATGTACCATCCTATACTCCTTTAGTGCCTGCCTTCATTACCTAGCTCTTAGTATACCAAAGCTCATATGTTTTTAATATGTAGTGTTTAAAACTGCATATTATTCCACCAATAAAATGATTCTTTGTGAATAACAAAAATAAATATAGAGGGATCTTCTATTTCTACAGCTTTCAGTCAATTATATGATTATGAAGATGTGTTTTTTTGTAAGAAATTATTTTATGAAAGTCTGCTGAGAAGCAAAATTTTTGTATTTTCATCAAAATGCCCTCAACGTATATATAGATCCAGTCCAATAAACATTTATTATTGTTATTATTTGGTAAGTAGGTGGCAGAGTGAATAGAGTGCCAGATGTGGAATCAAGAAAACTCATCTTCCTGAGTTCAAATGTGGTATCAGACATTTACTAGCTGTGTGACCCTGAGTAAGTCACTTAACTCTGTCTCAGTTTCCTCATCTATAAAATGAATTGGAAAAGGAAATTGCAAACCATTCCTGTATCTTTGCCAAGAAAACCTCAAATAGGACACGAAGAGTCAGTCATGAATGAACAACAACCTGCTATTATTAGCATTAATATCTAGTGTTTACATAGCATTTTATATTATCTCATTTGCTTTTCACAACATCCTTATGAAATAGGTACAATTATTATCTTCTTTGTACAGATTGAGATAAATTGACACCAAGATAGGTGGTTTTGTTTAGAGTCCCATGGCTAATAAATGTTGGAGGGAGGATTTGAACTCTCTGTTTCCAAGACAACCCTGTCTACTATATGACCTAGAAGAGCCTCCCACAGGCCAAGCGTTAGAAAATACAAAGATGAAAAAAAAGAGTTTTTGTCCTCAAAAAGTTTACATTTTTATAAAATTTTATAGACTTGAGAAGTAAGCACATAGTTTGGTAGCTACAGATTTTTAATTAGGTGATTAATAATGTTGTAAATCAATTGGAAGTCAGAAGGCTTGAGTCCTACACCTGGCTCTGATACTAATCCTAGGTGACTTGTAGAAACAAGTCATTTCTATTTTAGGGATTGTATTTTCTAAACTGTAAAAAGGGAAAGATTGGATTATATGGTTTCTAAATTTTCCTTATTCCTTAATAGTTGCTTAGATGGTCATATGATAAATGTCCCATTTAGACAAATCCTAAAGAGTCAAAAGAAGAATGTTAGTCATTTCTCCTATTGGCTTATCCAGACAGTGCCTTCAATTGTAAGTTTGAGGAATGTCTAACATAGCCCATTGATATGTATCTCAATTTTAGCACTGGAAGGGGCCTTAAGAAACATCTTGTACAATTATCTTCATTATACAGATCTAGACATTGTGGTTCCAGGAGACTGTGACTTGTCCATGGTCATATGTGTAATCAATAGCAGACCCTGAACCTCTGACTTCAAATATAGCCTTCTTTCTACTGTGGCACTCTGCCTCCTCCCCTGCTGTTTTTCCTTCCTCAATTTTTTCTAAGACTTGTTAATTTTCTCTCTATCCCACCCAAAAATTCTGCTTCCATTTGTCAAGAGTTCAATGTGGATGAGAAATAGTCAGCGATGTGAAATTTCTACTTTGGGGTTGTCAAAAATAATTTCACCAACTGATTTCATCCTGATGCCCAG
Source organism: Sminthopsis crassicaudata (assembly GCF_048593235.1). Lineage (NCBI taxonomy): Eukaryota > Metazoa > Chordata > Mammalia > Dasyuromorphia > Dasyuridae > Sminthopsis > Sminthopsis crassicaudata. The sequence goes on from NC_133620.1 coordinate 49,246,611, forward strand.
GACTCATCACCAGCAAGTACACCCAAACTTATTTTAATACTTGTCCAAACTGAGCAGAATTAAAATAGCGTAGGCCTGTAGCTAACAAAAATTTAAAATTAAACTCAGTTAAGCAAACACTGTGCATTCCAAAAGCCAAAAAACCCGAAGAGGATGGATCAAGAGTAAAGTTCTCTGGCAGCCAAAAGAATGTTTTACCTTTTAACAAAGAGAAGAAACTCTAACATGGAAGAAGGAACTGAAGAAGTTAAGTTCTTGAGTTGGGAGTTAAAAAAAAAAAAAACTTTGGTTCTAGTTCCACTAGTTACTCAATGAGTGATTTTTATCAATTCTCTTGAGTCATTTTTTTTTCATATGCAAAATGAAGCCAAAGTATTAGATGATAAGACAGTCTTCAAGATTTTATCTTGCTGGGAACTTAGGAGATTTTTTATTTCTTTTTTTGTTTGTTTATTATTTACATAAAAAAGTAGTTTGGCAGAGGACAAAGCTCACAACGCCTAGAATCAAGAGACAGGGGGTTCACATACCAGTTCTGGCACAAATGAGTTGAATGACCAATCCTCAGTTTCAAGGGAAACTATATAATATCGATTATCTATTATATTTGTCTATAAAATAGGAATGAGAATGTGTTCTACTTACCTCTGGGGACTGTTATTAGGAAAGTGCTTTAAAAGAACATAGAATGAGAGCTGGTCTTACTCATTATGAGAATGGAAGGGTTTGGTTCCAGGCAAAGCACTTTTAAAGATGTAAGGTTCTAAGGCATGAACCATTCCTGAGTGTTTCAGGAAATTGCTCTCCCGAGCCAAGTCCATTGAGTCTCTTGCTTTTGTTGGCAGGTGAAGTCTGAGCACATCCTGCAGCACTCTGCCAAAGCACAAAAGATGTTGGCCTCTATACCAAGAAAAAGGAGAAACATTTTCTGGAGAAGGGCTCCGCAGGCCTGGGGCAAAATGAGACTGGGGGGAAGGAGCTCCTGGCTGAGCCAACATCCTGAGCACCAGTCTCACCACAGACATGAGGAAACTTAGCTCTGTTCTCTCTGAACATACACTTTCAATCCAAACAAAGGGACAACAAATGTCAAAGCAACAGCATTTCACACCAGATTTCTAACTACCCTTTAAATTCCAGGTCCTGAGTCTGCTTGTGGTCATGACACTCCACAGTAATTATTAGTTTCCTTACTTTAGAAAACTAGCTCAGACCAGCTTCAACTAATCGTGATGAGGTCCTGAGTAGCTGAGTTCTGATGGCAGAGGAAGACTGAAGGAATTGCTCCCTGAGGCAAACAGGGAAGGGCACTGATGGGGATCAATTTGGCCTTGTAGTTCTCCCCTCTGTGGATGTCCTGGGTGGTCCCCCTTTGCTATTTCCATTTGGAAATCCGAATTGTGTCAAATCCCTGAGGTTAAATTTCTCCTATCAATCTATCCATGACTCATGCCATCTTTGTTGAACCCCTTTGGGGTCAATCCATTACAGCACTCTGCCGAAGTGTCTTTCCCCTCCCCTTTTCCCCATGCTACATGGTGTCTCTCCTCTCATCCACCACCGTGCCTCCATTTCTCTCCTATAACTAACTAACTCTTTTAGGGTGCTTAACTCCTTTATAGATTTAGCATGTCAGGTAAGGGCATACTCCCAACTTTTTGGGGTATTCCCTTGTTTTTTCCATCATTAATTGTTAAAACCTTTTTTCCTTGCTATGTGCTCTTCCAACTCTATTTCATATTTACCATTCCTAGTGTCTATTGTATCTCTTCATTTTGTCTGGAACTTCTTCTAAATAAACCTACCTTTGCTACGTGAATTCTTCATACGATTGAATCCCAACATTTGGTGCCAACAATATCATCATTTGGTGTTAAACCCAAAACAACATTGTTGGGTGCTATATCCAAGGCATCATTTGGACCCAGGAATTGCTTTCCTAAATCACATCAGTCTTGAGGAATTGTTCTACTGCCATTTTTGGTCCCTTCCTCCCCTACTTGAGCAACAATAATTAGCAATGAACAATTATACAGTACTCATCTTAATATATTAAGACTTAAATCTAATACTATTCTTTGGAATTTAAAATGTACTGTAATAGATTTGGAAAGTAGGCTCACAAAAATCTATACAATATTAGCAAACTATGAGATCTATTATCCTAAGGCAATTATAGACAAGTTAACACTCATCTTCATGAGTTCTATTTAGCCTCAGACACTTGTTACTGTGTGATAGTGGGCTAAGCAATGAGAATATAAAAGAGGCAAAAGATAGTCTCTAGTTTAAGAGGCAAAAAGACAGCCCCTGCATTTAAGGAGTTTACAATCTAAGGCAAACAAATACACACACACATATACACACAAACACATACACAAAGACAAATACAGAGCCAGCTATATAGTATTGTATAGTGGAAAAGGAGACTTGGCTTCCAATACTGTATCTGTCATGATCTGGCAAACCACTTTACCTCTTTGTAACTCAGTTTTCTCATCTGTAGCTAGGTGGTGCAGTGGATAGAGCACCAGCCCTGAAGTCAGGAGAATCTGAGTTCAAATTTGACTTCAGACACTTATACTTCCTGGAGGTGTGACCCTGGACAAGTCACTTAAGCCCAATTGTCTCAGCCAAAAAAAAAAAAGTGTTATCCTAGATGATCTTTGGAGTCCATTCTAGGATGAAATTCTCTGGTGACTATGATACCTGCCACCCTCCAGAATGAAATATCTGATTCTCTATGAGTATTAATGAGTAGGCTAACACAAAATTATCAGTCATTCTGCTTAAAGAAATCTGTGGCTCCCTTTACAAACTTCTCAGCCTGGCATTCAAAGCCCTTCCTATTTTGGTCCCAGGTTTCCTTTCTAGACATTTCATATTATTCCCCATCACACCCTGTAAATTCCAGCCAAAATAGCCTATTAATTGTTCCCCAAACACAATATTCTATCTCCTATCTCCATTCCATTGTTCAGACCACCCCACTCCACCCCCATTCCTGAAAAAAAAAAAGCCTTTTTCCATCTCCAATTTAAAGAATTCTTCAAGGGTCAAGTTGGGTTTCACCTCCTTTAATGTCAACTCTGAACCCCACAGTTGTTAATTTTCCTTCCTTCCTCTAATTGTTTTCTGTTTACTTCTCTGTGTACTGCTTCTATCTCCCTAGTAGCTAATATAAACTCCTTCAAGGCAGAGATTGCTAGTCTCACCCAAAATAATGTCTTCCACATGGTGGATGCCTAATAAGTATTTGTTGAAATTAATTTCCTTCAAGAAAATATTAGCTGGGAAAGGCATAGGGTAACCTCCATAAATATTTTTCTGAACATTATGAACTGAATTTTCTTAAGTTGAATCATATTCTTAAAACATTGTATAACTGTACTTTGTGATACAAGGTTATCTTAGGAAAGATATCCCTTTTCTTTTTGAAGTAGCAGAGCAGCACTGTGAATAGTGAATAGAGAAAGCCTAGAGGAATATGAGAAAGAGAAAGAATAGAGAAATACTGTCCCTAAGCAAAATTGTGGAGCAGGAAGAAATTTGAGGGTATTTTCTCCTTTTTTTCCTTCACTGGAGTCTGTTTATCTTTTCTCTCCCAGGGTACTCCTCTATGTCCCTGTTCTCCCCCTAACCCCACCTTGCTTTTCAACAGATCATCTTATTGAAAATATTTCCCCTTGCCACAAAAATAAAGTCAGATTTAAATAATTGAAAAGACATTCAGTGCTCTTGGATAGGCCGAGCGAATATAATAAAGATGACAATACTCCCCAAACTAATCTATTTATTTAGTGCTATACCAATCAAACTCCCAAGAAACTATTTTAATGAGCTAAAAAAAACCAACAAAATTCATATGGAAGAATAAAAGGTCGAGAATTACAAGGGAACTAATGAAAAAAAAGTCAGATGAAGGTGGTCTAGGTGTACCTGATCTAAAGCTATATTATATAGTAGCAGTCACCAAAACCATTTGGTATTGGCTAAGAAATAGACCAGTTGATCAGTGGAACAGATTAGGTACAAAGGACAAAAAGGGTACATCTGTAGCAATCTAGTGTTTGACAAACCCAAAGATACCAACATTTGGGATAAAAATTCATTATTTGAAAAAAACTGTTGGGAAAACTGGAAATTAGTATGGCAGAAATTAGATATGGATCCACACTTAACACCATATACCAAGATAAGATCAAAATGGGTCCATGATTTAGGCATAAAGAATGAGATCATAAATAGATTAGAGGAACAGAGAATAGTCTACCTCTCAGACCTGTGGAGGAAGGAATTTATGACCAGAGGAGAACTAGAGATCATTATTGATCACAAAATAGAAGATTTTGATTACATCAAACTAAAAAGTTTCTGTACAAACAATACTAATGCAAACAAAATTAGAAGGGAAGTAACAAATTGGGAAAATATTTTTACAGTTAAAGATTCTGATAAAAGTCTCATTTCCAAAATATATAGAGAATTGACCCTAATTTATAAGAAATCAAACCATTCTCCAATTGATAAATGGTCAAAGGATATGACCAGACAATTCTCAGATGATGAAATTGAAATTATATCCACTCATATGAAAGAGTGTTCCAAATCACTACTGATCAGAGAAATGCAAATTAAGACCACTCTGAGATACCACTACACACCTGTCAGATTGGCTAAGATGACAGGAACAAATAATGATGAATGTTGGAGGGGATGTGGGAAAACTGGGACACTGATACATTGTTGGTGGATCTGTGAAAGAATCTGGCCATTCTGGAGAGCAATTTGGAACTCTGCCCAAAAAGTTATCAAACTGTGCATACCTTTTGATCCAGCAGTGCTACTACTGGGCTTATATCCCAAAGAAATACTAAAGAGGGGAAAGGGACCTGTATGTGACAAAATGTTTGTGGCAGCCCTTTTCGTAGTGGCTAGAAAATGGAAGATGAATGTATGTCCATCAATTGGAGAATGGTTGGGTAAATTATGGTATATGAAGATTATGGAATATTATGCTCTGTAAGAAATGACCAGCAGGAGGAATTCAGAAAGGTTTGGAGAGACTTACATGAACTGATGCTGAGTGAAATGAATAGAACCAGAAGATCACTGTACACTTCAATAACAATACTGTATGAGGATGTATTCTGATGGAAGTGGAAATCTTCAACATAAAGAAGATCCAACTCACTTCCAGTTGATCAATGATGGACAGAAACAACTGCACCCAGAGAAGGAACACTGGGAAGTGAATGTAAATTGTTAGCACTACTGTCTATCTACCCAGGTTACTTATACCTTCGGAATCCAATACTTAACGTGCAACAAGAAAATTGGATTTACACACATATATTGTATCTAGGTTATACTGTAACACATGTAAAATGTATAGGATTGCCTGTAATCTAGGGGAGAGAGTAGAGAGAGGGAGGGGAAAATTTGGAAAAATGAATACAAGGGATAATGTTATTAAAAAATTACTCATGCATATATACTGTCAAAAATTTTATAATTATAAAATTTAAAAAAAAAGAAAATATTTCCAAAAGACAAAAAGTAATTGGTTTCTAAAGTAGTAGAATTTCAGCACAGGGACTAGATGAAGGTAGCTTAGGTAGCCACCTGTTTGAACAATAGACTCAGGAAAATATTAAAAGTCCAGTCTTCATACATAATAAGTGATAATGGGTAACATAGACACCAGATGATGGTAGGTACCAAATGCTGAAGTTCGGTTATATGAAAATTTCACAATGGCCATTCTCCTTGGCAAAAGGCAGATTTATTTAGGGCAAGAGGTTAAACAGAACGAAGGGATACAATAGATACCAGGAATGGTAAATATGAAATAGAGTGGAAGAGCATATGAAAGACAAGTTCCTCAGTGGAACTCATAATTACCCAGCAGAAAGGAAGCACCCCCTGAGATTGGGGCATGTCCTTAGCTGGCGGGCTAAATCCTAAAAGAGACTCAGAAACATTATAGTTAGTTATAAGGAGGAAAAGTGGGATCAGGAGAGACATCCCATAGCATAAGGAGAAAGACAGTTAAGAGGCAGAGAGCTGTGGCAGACTGACCCAAAGGAAGGCAGCAGTCATGGCATGGCCCAGAAGTAGATTTTATAGGGAAAATCTAACTTCAGAGACATGGCTGGGATTTCTGACAATCATGGCAAGATGAGGCTACACAAGACCTATATAGAGGGTAAACTTCAAGGGTTTGAAATAACTTGGATTTCTGATTGGACAGCCTCCCCAGAGGGTGGACCCATGGAGCTAAACTGATCTCTATTAGAGCCTCCTCCCTGCCTATTTTAGGGATTATTATTATTATTATTTTTATCAATTCTTCAGTTTCTCACTGCTAATTACACCCAACATTTAAGATTTCATCAGTAAATGCTCAATAAATACTTTTTAAAAAAATCATCCTTGCTAAAATTAGTAGTCATCAGAGAAAGGAACACAGACATGAACTATGAGCAAATCTCTCTTCTGATTCTGAGATTTTGATCAGTACACAGAAGATTCTAATTAGGAAGTCCCTGTATTTATATATTTTGCTTTTCCAATCCATTGCTCTCAAAACATTTTTGATTGTGCAACTTGATCAGAAAATAAGACATTAAGCACTCATCTGAATTAAGTTCTGTGAGTGCTAGAGGGAGTGTTAAAGTTATACATTCATTCTTAACTGAGAAGGAGATGTAGAGAGCTGGCAGGAAGGAGGAAGAAGGCAGAGTGGGAAGGGCTGACGAATAAGAAGTTGGAAATGAGCATCATACTGGTTATTGCAGGGAGAATGAGATGTAACCCATATTTCTACCTTCTTGTTGGTTGATCACACACTCCCTTGGGGTCACATCACTACTGCTACATTGGAGACTGTTGTAACCTTTTATAGCCTTGTTGCTGGTTTGTGTTTTCCATGCTAGGAGTATACTGACACCTTGTGTCCAGTATCATTTTCATGTTGGGCAACTGATCTTTGAATCTGCAGATATACAAAGAATGTAAGGTTTCAGTCAGCTAATAAACCTCAATTAAGCACCTATTATGAATCAAGCACTATATTCATCTCTGAGGACATAAAAAGGGGGAAAAGACAGTTTCTCAAGGAGCTCACAATCTAAAGGGGATACAACAAGTAAACAGATATGTATAAACAAGCTACATACAAGATAAATAGAAAATAATTAAGAGAGAGAAGACACTACCATTAAAAGGGGTTGGAGAAGGCTTCCTGTATACGATGAGAATTTAATAGAGACTTAACAGAAGCCAAGAAATCTGGGAGGCAGAATTACAAAGTAAGGTGTAAGAAAACAGGAAAGATATGTGTGTAGGAGTGGGGAGCTTATGAAAGGGCTTGAATATCAAACAGAGGATTTTGTATTTGATTCTTGAGGCGATAGGGAGCCACTGGAATTTGTTGAGTAGGAGGATGACATGGTTGGAAATGCATTTTAGGAAAATCACTTTGGAGACTAAATGGATGATGGATTGGCGTGGAGTGAGAATTGAGTCAGGTCAACCAACCAGAAGTATATTTCAGTAGTCAAGGATGAGGTGATGAGGAGCTGTACCAAAATGGTGGCAGTTATCAGAGAAGGGAATGGTGTATATTCAATAGATGTTGCAATGGTGAAATTATCACACCTTGGCAAAGATTTGGATATGTGTGAGGGGGTTAGGGAGTGCAATGGTGAGAGACAGGAGTTCAGAATAATCTATGTGGTGAGTCTGGGTTATCAGGAAGCTGGTGGTACCCTTAAAAAACTTCGGAGGGAGAGGAAAGTTTAGAGGGAAAGATGATGAGCTTAGTTCTGAACATGCTTCCAATCTGAGATGTCTGAAAGGCACTAGGAAATGATAGACTGGAGGTCAGCAAAGAAGACAGGATAAGTAGATCAGTCTAAAGATGACTGGCGAGATTAAATTAAATTCATGGAAGCTGGCGAGATCACTAAGTGAAGTAGTATAGAGCCCACCTTCTTAAACTGTAAGCCGTGATTACATATGGGGTCCTGTAACTGAATATGGGGATTATAAAATTATGATTTATTAGTAGCAAATGTTAGATTTTACATATTACCCTATATATGTATACATATATATGTCTATATCTAATATACATATTATGTACAAATTTCTTGGGCAAAAAGGAGTTGCAAACGGAAAAAGTTTACTCAGGAAAGAGCCCCGTGGAAGACCTATGACATTGTCAGCTAGTGTCAAAGGCAGAAAGAAGTCAAGAAAACTGAAGACTTAAAGAGATCACTAATAACTTCAGAGAGAGTGGTTTCAGTTGAATCTTGAGGTTGGAAGCCAGAGTGTAGAGAGTTAAAGAGTAAGAGGAGAGAATGTAGAAGGTATGTCTTTCTCAGGAGTTTAGCCAACTAAGGAAAGATATAGGGGGTGAGGTGGGGGGTATAGTCTGTGTGGATAGAAGGATAAAGTGAGGGGTTTTGAGGGTGGGAGAATCGTGAGTATGTTTGTAGGCTGTAGGGAAGCACTCAGTAGAAACAATTTACTGACTGATTATTTGCTACATGAAAAATCAGTGGGTGTCTGTTGAAACCTTGGCTTCCAGAGGCACTACAGGAAGTGCTTACCTTAAAGGAGAGGCAACTATATGTGGACCTCCCAGTAAGAATCTGAAATGGCTAAAATGTGGAGGAAGGAATTTGTTTTCTATGGTTTACCCCTCCTCCAGCCCTCAGGGGATTCAAGCAGCTGTGGATCTAATAAAAACAATTCATGTTCAGGTGTTACTAGCTTCTTCTATGTGTTTTTAAAATACATTTTTGTGGATGCCTTTAATTTTTAAATCACATCATTTTCAGTTATTATTGGTCTCCTACATCTGCAACAAACATGCTAAATGAGTTCTCCCTTATAACAAAGAAAAATACTGAAGCAAAACAGACTGACAAAGAATTTTGTCTGATACAACTTTTCTGGTAAAAAATATTATTATTAAAAAACCTTGTTATTTAATTTCTTTTAGTTGGCAAGCACTTATTTTTTCCCCTCCTCAGCTTTCTCCTGGAAAGAAAGAATAGAAGAAAAGAAGGAAGAAAGAAAGATAGAAGAAGAAAGGAGGGAGGGAGAGAAGGGAGAAAGGAAAGAGAGAATGAAGAAAAAAGAAAAAAAGAAAGAAAAGGAAGGAGGAAGAAAGGAAAAAAGACAATGAAAGAATGGAAGGAGAGAACAAAGAAAGGAAGAAAAAAGGAATGAAGGAAGAAAAAAAGAAAGGAATGAAGAAAAGGAAGGAAAGCAGGCAGGAAGGAAAAAAGAATAAAGAAAAAAGACAGCAAGAAGTGAAGAGAAAGAAAGAAATGAGGAAAAAAGAAAGAAAAGGAAGAAAGAAAAAGAAAGGAAGGAAGACAAAGAAAGAAACAAAGAAAGAATTAAAAGAAAGAAGGAAGAAAGAAAAAAGAAGGAAGGCGAGAAGGGAGAAAGGAAGGAAAGAATGAAAAAAGAAAAGGAGGAGGGAAAGAAAGAAAAAGAGGAAGACAAAGAGAAAAGGATAGAAGGAAAGAAGAAAGAAACAAAAAAAAGAAAGGAGAGAGAGGGAAGAAGGAAGGAAAAGAAGAATGAAGGAAAAAGAAAACAAGAAGAGAAAGAAGGAATGAGGAAAAAAGAAAGGAAGAAAGACAAAGAAAGAAAGAAACAGAATCAAGAAGAAAAGGAAAAAGAAAGAAAAGAAAGAAGGAGAGAGAGAGGAGAGAGGAAGGAAAGGAACAAAGAAAAGAAGGATAAAGGAAAATGAAAGCTAGAAAGAGAGACAAAAAAAGAAAGGAATACAGGAAGAAAAAATAAAGAAAAGAACAGGAAAAAGGGAAGGGAGGAAGGAAGGAAGGGAAGAAGGAAGGAAGAAAGGAAGAAACATATATCAGCCCATATTCCCACATTGGTCACATCCAAAAATTCATTTTCTTATTTTGTCCATCATCTCTCTGTCATGAAGTAGGCAGTGATCTTTATTACTCATTTGAAATCATGGCTGATTATGTAGTTGACCAGATCTCATAATGATTTCCAAATCATTCATTTTTCTAATACTAATCTTAAAATAACCCGTTCTTCTGTTCATTTCATTCTGTATTAATTCATACAAAGTTTTCCATGATTTTGAAACCATTACCCTCATCCTTTCTTATAGTGCAATAGTATTTCGTCACATTTATCTATCATAATTTATTTAGCCACTCCCCAGTTGATGAGCATCTCACTAGTTTCCAGTCCTTTGCCACTATAAGAGAGCTGCTACAAATATTTTGTATATGAAGGACCTTTTCCTCTTTCTTTGATCTCTTTGGGGTATAGGCCTAATAAGGTATAGCTAGTTCAAAAGCATGACATTGTTTAATAACATATTATGTATTATTACAAATTACTTTACCAGATAGGTTAAACCTATTTACAACTCCAACAATAATGCATCAATGTGCCTGTTTTCCTTTGGCTCCCCTCTAAAACATAATTTCTTTTTTGTCATCTTGCCAATCAGGTGATAATGAACTAGAATCTAAGAACTCTGTTATTTGCATTTTTCTAATTATTAGTAATTTGGAGCATTTTTTGATGTGCATTTATTTATATATTATTTGGAACATTCCCCCCTCTAATAATTATAGAGAGATTGGGTTTCTTCTCTCAAGAACTGTTCACTTATATACTTAGTCATTTGTCAATTGGGGGATGATCCTTATCATTATAAATTTGAATTAATTCCTTATGTACTTGGAAATTAGGCTTTTATTAGATAAACTTGCTGCAAAGATTTTTTTTTTGGCTAGTTAACTATTTCCCTTCTAATCTTAGCTATATTGGATTTGTTTGAGAAAAAGCCTTTTAGCTTTATGTAATCAAAATCATCCATTTTATCTTCTCTCATTCTTTCTATCCTTTGGTTGGTTGTGAATGCTAGTATTGAAATTTTATCTTGTTCTGGTCTCCCTGACCATATCCCATCTCACAGATAGAATAAATGAGTACATAAGTAGCCAATATAATGATAGAAAGGAAGAATATAAAGGGGAACATAAAGCATCATTTCAAAACTGTCTCATAAATTAGGGGAGAGGGGAAATCACTTGCAAACTGCCTCATAAATTAACTAAGACCACATCCTGAGATGATGGGCTAAATTAGGGAAGGCCCTCTATAGACCGATATAACAGCTCCTCATTAGCAATACCTGTCCCCAGATATGCTCAGTAAACCAACAAAGTGTTATATAACTTAGGGATCTCTAATGTGGCCTTGATAGTTTTATGATAATGTAAATATATCAATGAACTAACTGTAAGGTATATCCCCAAAATTCTATAAAAGTGGAAGCCTTGGGCTGGGGATTTGAATGTAATTCAAATTAGAGCATGAAGGAGAGATGGACAATGGAGAGATAAAGTAAAGAGAGGAAGTTTGTCATAGTCTGTGTTGAGTATAACTGGGCTCTACCCCATTCCCTGTATCCATTGAAGCAGACAGGATAGCTGAGTCCAGGGCGTATGGCATATCTGATAGGTGGCAAACATTTCCCCTAAACATATGGTTTTTCCCCCTCTTTTTCTGCGTGAGCAGATAGATGGATAATCCAGTTTTTCTCATCTTTATAATTGATTACTTCCTATATTAATTAACACAAGAGCTAGCCAAACAAAAGATCAATTCTATCTGTTCCTGGTTGTATGATTTGCTTTTTTTTTTTTTGTAAAAGAAGGCAAAGAGAAAGGGGGCAAAGAATGTCCTGTAGTATATAGTGATAAATGGACAAATGTTCAGACCTTCTGTCTAAGTCACAAATCACTGTATCTTATCTTGGGGCTTAAGCCAAATGAGAAAACATCTTGTTGATAATGATAGTTGTTTTTCTGTTGTGTCCAACTCTCCATTTTCTTGGCAAAGATACTGGAATAGTTTACCATTTCCTTCTTCAATTCACTTTTTTCAGATAAAGAAACTGAGATTAAGGGAGTTGGCCCAGATTACATAGCTATTAAGTGTCTGAGACTGACTTTGAACAAAATTGAGTCTTTCTGACTCAGACCTGGCACTCTATCCACTGGGCCACCTGTCTCATGAATCTGTACAATCACTTATTCCCAAGAAATGGGTAAACAGATTAAAGTGGTGGAAGGAGGAAGGGTAATTAAAAAAGGAGATGCTTCCCTTAGAGGATGTCTGCAGTTCATAGACTAAGAACCACCTACTCAAGGTTGGTTGGGACTTGGGACAGAGTTCCCAAGTAATTTTGTTTTAAAACCAGGTCTCTGACATCATCACAGGAGATAGTATGAAAATTTTTTCCATTCCTATAGATACTAATTAGCAACTTGTCTGTACCTTATAATCTTAGAGAGTTGCCTTAGCCACTGTGAAATTAAATGACTTATTGGTCACAATTATTTTTTGTATATTTATATTTATGGTTACTTTTATTGATGTTCTTATATTTTGAGTTCTAAGCTGTATCCTTCTCTCTGTCCCTCCTTACGGTGCACTAGAGAAGGCCAACATATGACAGAGAAATAGATAGAGATAAAGATAGAGATGAAGATATATTTGAAACCATACAATATATACTCCCTTCTATAAATTCTCACTGGAGATAGATAGGATCTCCCTTCCTAAGTCCTTTATAGCTGATTTGAATGTTCCTATTACTCAGAATAGCTGTCATTCACATTTACTCTTTGAACAATATTGTTTCTATATCCAATCAACATTTTCTTGTCCTGCTTGTTTCACTCTTCATTATTTCATGTGTCTTTTCATGTTTTTTCTAAACAACCTGTTCACCATTTCTTATAATACTCTAGTATTCCATCACGATGTTAATTTTGTTAAGAGTTGTGGAACAAAAATTCTCTATGTCACTAATGATTAGAGAAATGCACATTGAAGCAATTTTGAAATTCTATCTTACATCTTTAACAGGCAAAGAGGAAAATGATTCAACATTGGATGATTTGTGTTAAAAGACACACATCAGTATAATGTAAATATAGCTGAAAAATGGTCTAGCACACTGGAAAGCAATTTGGAACAATGTACAGAAAGGTACTAAATCCCACACACCCTTTGACCGGGCTAAACCTCTATTAGATCTATATTCCAGAAAAATACAAGAAAGACGAAAAGGATCTATATATATAAAACTTTTCATGGCAGTTATTTTTGTAGTAGTCAAAATTGGAAACTAATAAAGGACTCTCTTATTGGGTAAGGGATAGACAAATTATGGTATATGAATGTAGTGGAATATTAGAATGTTATAAAAATGATGAAATGGACAGTTGTAGAACAAACTGGGCAGAACTTTATGAACTGATGCAGACTAAAGTAGGCAGAATTAAGAGAACCATTTATTTTTACTCAATAATAATAATAATAATATTAAAGAGAATTAAAACTTAGAAAGACTTGAGAACTCTTGATAAACATACTGATATGCCACAACTCCAAAAGAATGAAGATAAAATGTTCTACTTCTTTCCTGAGAGGTAGTGAATTTAAAATGTAGAAAGAGATAAATATTTTCAAATATGGCTAATGAAGAAAATTGTTTTTGCTAGATTGTGTTGATATATATGAAGAATTTATGTTTTGGATTTACTTAGTTTTAAAATTTGTTCATTGAAGAGGAGGAAAAGTAGTGGGAGAGACAGATTGCTGTGCTACTTGAAATTTTAAAAAAAGATTAAAAGTTTTTAAGAAATAATAACTGATGTTTTTATTGCCTCACTTGCAATCCCTTACTGTTTTTTGCTATCTAGATACCAAGTTCCACAGAAAATTGTCCAGCTTTTTGTTAAACAAAAAGAAGAAGGAAATATTCCTCATCACATCTTTTAATAAGGTTTGAACTGAGCTATAGCTTAAAAAAATCTGTGCTCTCTGCCTAGGTTTGCTCTCCTCAAATACTCATCAGGACTGACAAATTAGGAATTACATTAGGAAAAACTTGTCTTGAAGGCTTGTTTTTCCCCTACTCAAAAATCAACAATGTTAGTTTTTGGCAATGTTTGGCCTTTTCCACATTTCTCAGCCAACTGTGCCATTGTGGAGATGTAAGTTGGTGTAAAGAACTATCTGTGAAAGTCTGCTTGTTCCTTTTGCACATTCCAGCAAGGATGGTCTGGACATGTGCATAGCCCATTCTCAGAGAGAGGAGGAAGTAGGCGGGTAGGTTGGCAGTTGCTGATGTCCATATGTCTGTGAGTAATGAGAACGCCATGATCTCTGAAGAATGAGAATTGCAGGTGGCTGAAAGGGCAACGTGAAAGATGCTTGGTGGGTGTCAGCAGCATGTTGCATATAAGTAGCTTAAAAGATATTATCTGTGATGAGTTTGACTGAAAAATGAGGTGGGCTGGTAATGCAGGGAAAGTGAGGGATTAAAAATGTCCTTCAATCCATCATTTTTTAGATTTCCCCCCCTTTATTTTTTGTTGAAGACGGCACTCTTCCTCCAGTTTCCTAGGGTCATAACCTTTTCTCTTAATCTAACTGAAATGAACTGCAGATAAAATCTATGCTGTCCCAATCCAATCTATAGTTCTGATTAGTAACATACATAAATCCTCCATCCCAGGTATATTGAACATATACCTATTATTTTTATTTATGTAATAATATTATCATACTTATTAAATTATTTAGTGCTTGAATGCTTAAGGAATCTATGATTCAATACTATGGAAGTTACTTTCACTGATGAAGATCTAAGATATACCCCAAAACCCAGCCCAAATTATCCTAAACATCATATAGAAGTTCTGAAGGAAAAGGCCATTGCAGACTCATAAATATTGATAATAGTAAGTGTCAATATAACTTTGTAAGGTTCACAAAGGGACATCCTTACAACAAGAATGCAAGGTAAGTAGTGTAAACATTGTTTCCCATTTTACAGATAAATAAACTGAGGTCCAGAGAGTTTGAATGACATGTTCATGATCACCTTTTCTTTTCTTCTCTTTTTTCTGTCTTTTATCTTTCCCTCTCCTCTTCTCTGTCCACATAAGGTATCATACCATTACCTGTGTGCGCTGTGCCCAAGTTTATAAATTTTGATTATTGAATCTGACTGAGATAATTTGGGGTTTGGGCTAGGACCCTGCCTTAAACCCAAATCATTCTGGCTCTCATTGATTGACTAATAATAGTCAAGCCCCACTTGGTCATTATTTGGGCCTGGATTGATGGACACAGAGTGTATGTAAATAGCATATTTTGTCCAGAAATCCTGAGGGTCTTCCCCTTCCAGATTAATTTTTTTTTATTTTTTGACTATTTAAAAGAGGCCATTCTCTGCCTCATTTCGTACCTAGCCTTAATCAATAATTGGACATTGTTTCAGTCAAACTTAGCTTAAAAAGGCCAAGGTCTCCTACTGCTTCCAGGGCCTTCACCAGTTGTCCTGATCTTGCTACTTGACCCAGATGGTTCCAGCAGAGAAATTAAGGCTGGTGACTTTGCATAGTTCTCTCTCACTTAAATCTAGTTCACTTCCATGTCAGGGCATCACCTCTCTGATTTTATGATCCTTTTCAAGAATGAAGGACAAACAACAACAATCCAACAAATACTTAATTAAGCACCTTCTAAGGGAAAAGAACTATGTTAAATGTTAAAGATATGAAAACAACGTGATAAAATGTCTCTGTCTTTAAAAAACTTAAATTCTTGGAAGGATAGAATTTTTAAACAGACAAATACATATTTGTATGAGCTAGAAGTGAGTTTTTATAACCTGATTATTGGTTCTCAAGCTTTTTGATTAAAGCACAGTCTTCTTGGCCATTAGGAAGTGGAATATAATGAAGTTGGCAGCTTGCGGGTAGTCTTGGTTTGGACATATTCACTACCATGCTTCCTGAGATCTTTGTGAGTTCAAGTTATGATATGTTTTTGGATTTAATAAATAGGTTTTGTTTATTTTGCAACTATTATGCTTTTTATACTATGAATATTTAATTAATAAAATTTATATTAGATGAAGCAAATTATACATTTTTAAAATCTGCAGCAACATCTACATTACATTTTTACAGCTTACCACAACTGTTGCACAGGTTTTGAGAAGCTGTTCCCAACTAGGAACATCTAGAAAAAGCTTCTTATAGAAGGTGGCAAGAGCTGAACCTGGAAGGCAGGCAGGGGTCCTAACACAGAGAGAAGAGAATATGCATTTCAGGTATTAGGAACAGTCTGTCTGGTGGCACTGGAGCAGGACGTGGAATGTCAACTTCATGGAGCAAGTGGGTCAGTTTTGGCTGGAACATAGAGCACAGGAAAAGGAATGATATGAAATAAACTTGGAAATATAAAGTTGAATTCAACTGTGAAGGGTCTTACATGACAGCTGAAAGAACTGGGAACCAAGAGGGATGGAGGTCCATCTGTTGGAAAATGACTGAACAAATTATGGGACCTGTGTTTAATGGAGTGTTATTGCACTTAAAGAAAGGATGAAAGGGACAATTTTAGAGAAATCTGGGGAGGCTTAGGGAAAGTGATGGAGTCAAGTAAGCAGAATGAGAATATTTTATATAATGAGAATGATGCCTTAAAGTAACTTGAAAGGACTTAAGAACTCTGACCAATGCAATGACCAAACACAGCTCTATATGGATTCTGCTGCCCACTCCCCTAATTGAGGGGTCATAGTTCCAAGAAGCAGTATGGGATAGGCAGTTTGAATATGATGAATGTATGCATTTGTTTTATTTCCCTATGCTTATTAGTTTCAAGGATTGTGTTTCCTCTTTTTATTTGTGAGGTGCATAGTGACCATGTAACCAAAAAAAAAAAAAAAGAAAGAAATGAGGATCTTTGAAAATTTTAAAAAGGAACAGAAGGAAATTTATAGGAAACACACATAACCAGAACATCTTTGAAAGTAACATGTTATATTTTAACATATTTAATATGTATTAGATTACCTGCCTTCTAGGGGAGGGGGGAGAGGGGAAGGAGGGGAAAATTTGGAACACAAGGTTTTGCAAGGGTCAATGTTGAAAAATTACCCATGCATATGTTTTATAAATAAAAGCTTTAATAAAAAAGGAAAAAAGAGAAAGTATCATGTTAACTTTAGTATATACTTTTAAAAGTTAAGCTATAGATTATAAACATTCATGGTTTCACATATCATTCTTTCTCTCTTTTTGTTTTTCTTTCCTTCTCCCTCTCTCTTTATATTGTCTTTTTCATCTAGCTCTTTTTTTTTAGTGTTTATTAATTTTAGAATTTAAAAGAACTTTTAATGACAAACTAAAGAGTTTGTATTTGCTCTAAGACTTACAGTACTACTTCAAATGGGGTTCACTCTTCAAGAGGAGAGAACTCAGGGCTGAGAAGGAATTTAAAATCTTCATGGTAAACCTCCTCTTCCTCTAAGTCAAAACTTCTAACTTTCTTTGTTCAAATTCTTTTTGAAGTTTTCCCTGAAGTTGTGTGAAGTCTACTTTAAAAAGCTAAAGATATCTCAAGCATGTGAATTAACCATGAACTTGAGTCAGTGATAGAACAAAGGCCTAATCAGAAGGGCAATGAGAACTGAAGACAAGGATAATTCCCACCTTGTCTAAGGAACTCATACTTTGTCAACAAAAAAACAAAAACAAAAAACAAAAAAAAAAATTAGAGGCTTACCCTATTCTTGGAGTAGATCTGCATATTCCCTATATAGTAGCCTAGTTTTTTTTTTTAATATACTTTACATTATTGACACAGTTTGAGATTGCAATCCACCCAGATCTTTCTTCAAGTCAACTGTTTTTTGTCAACCTCCTCTATCGTATGCTTCTAAAATCTTGAACCCAATTGTAGGACTTTATATATTTATATCTACCCAATTTCAACTGATTAGATTTGGTCCATTGTTCTAGCCCATAAAAATGATTTTGGATCTTGACTCTGTTAGCCCACAAATTAACTATTCCTATTAGCTGTGTGTTATCTGAAAATGCAGCCAGCTAGTAAGCACATATGTGCATCTTTTTCTATGCACATGTTACATTGTCCTTCATAGAATATAAGAGCAGAGAGGCTATTTTATTTACTCTTGGATGTCCAGTTTCTACCGGAGTACTTCATGCTAAGTAGGTGTTTAAAAAATGTTCTTTGAATGAATCGTGTGCACAAAGCTTTGCAGTAGTCTACTGACCAACCAATCTAATAATTTCTTTTCACTAATAACTTTTCAAAAAAGTAAATGAGGTCAATCTGGCATGTCTTGATCCTGGTTAGCTCAGGCTATCCCTTAGTGATCACTATTTATTGTACTTTATGTTTATAAATCATTGTATTAGTAACATATTTTCAAATTTTGTTAAGGAAATTAATAAATCAATAAGCATTTATTAAATACCTATTATGTATCAGGAAACTATACTAGGTGCATGATGCATAGAAGGAAAGTCAAACAGTTCCTGCTTTCAAGGAGCTTTTAGTCTGTCAGAGGAAATATGTTCTCATAAAAGTTTATGCAAAATATAGTTTATTTTTTTTACCAGACTTGTGATTATATTACTTTAAGAAACCCTCAATGACAACTTTCCTCTACTTGGTCAATAATCATTTATTAAGCTTCTATTGTGTACCAGGCACTCCAATGATGAAGAGTGGTACCTTCCTGCAACTTTTATTCTTAGAGAATTCCAGGGTCAGTAAAGACTACTAATCATTTGCCCATAGTCACATAGCCAGTAAGGGTTGGGCAGGATTTAAACCTGGCTGGTCTTCCTGTTTCCAAGACTACCCACTATTCTGAGTTGCTTTATCTAAGATGTAAAAGATAAATATGAAGTAAGTGAGGTGGGGTGGAGGAGGAGGGGGTGGTGACCACAAAAGGCCTATTATTAAAAAATGATGCTTGAGCTGAACTCTTGAACAATATATAATTTAATTCACTGGTTTATGATTTCAATTCTTCTTCTCTCTTTCTCCCTCCCTCCCTCCTTTTCTTCTTTCCTTCTTTCTCTCTCTCTTTTCTTTCTTCTTTTCTTTCTTTCTTCTTCCTTTTTCTCTTCTTTCTTTCTTTTCTTTTTTTTTCTCTCTCTCCTTAAGACCAACATCTGTTATAATGGAATTGATGGCTTCTCTCCTATTCTAGACAGTTCAGAAGCTCATACAACTGCTCAGCTGACAATTCTTTTAGAACCCTGGGATATAGTTGGTTCCAAGAAGGTAACTGAAACTCATTAAGGATAGCTGGGTGCTCTATTACTTATCTTGGATTTCAGATCCCTATTAAACCATTCAATTCTATCCTTCCCAGTCTAAAGAATTTTTGTTAATAAAAAGAAAAGCAGAATAAAAGTTGAGTGGTTCAGCCTTTTATCCATTGTCCATTAACATCATGCTATCTATCCCAGTCCTATCCCTTCTTTGATCTTCTTTCTACCCCTAAATAGGAAAGAAAGAAAAAGAAAGAAAGAAAGTAAGAAAAGTAAGAAGAAAGAAAGAAAGAAAAGAAAATGTCCTTTTTGGTTTTTTTGAGTCTTTACTGACAGTCTCAGCTTGTTCTGAGCTTTGGGTTGCTGATAAAAGCCTTATAGAACCAAGCCATCTTTTTGTATTCAGTATTACATGAAAAGAGCACAGTGCTTGGGACTGACAATCATTTGCAAAGGAATTTAAAAGACAAGAAACTATAGGATTTGTATACTAGCACAAAGTTGAATCAGTATATGAGCTGAGAATATTTTCCAGTCTATAGACAGTAGGACGCCCCCCCCTTCCCCTACACACCTCCTTCATTTTACTAAGATATCAATATTGGACATTGTTTTTAACTTTAAATTAATCATCTTACTAGAAAGTAGAGTTATGATAGAAAGAAAGAAATATTATCTTAGTCTGGGGGCTTTGTAAGAGGATTTTTCCAAAACATATGATCGATCTCCCTTGGAGAAAAGAACTTAGAGAATATTGTTTCCTGTCCCCTGGTGAGGGATTGGAAACATTACAGAAGAGAAAAGGATGGCCTATGTTTTTCTAGAGAAATCTTGGAGTTTTTCAATGAATATTCTTCTTTTCGTTTTCTGACCCCTGCCCTAAATACTAAGTTATTAAAATAAGGCACATTAGCTTTGTTTTTTCCCTAACCTTTTCCCCAAATAGCAAAAAGCCTCCTAATCTTTCTCCTCCACCATTTTAAAGGATGCTATTAGAGTCAACCTACTTTTTATCCTGACAATTTCTCATCTTAACTCCTACTTATATATCCAATTATGTTCTCCCTCCTCCCCATTTTCAAAAAGAGAAATTTCATTGGTGAAGGCCTAGAGTATTCTGAACCAGATTAAAATGTAATTGGGAAGTATTTAACAAAATAAAAAATACAACAGAACATATATGTAATTTTATGGGTCAATATGCTGCCCACGTGGTATACAGTTCAGTTACCCCCTTTTCCATTTGAGTTTGATGCAACTGACTTAGGGAATTCCTAGTTAGGAAACTCCCTCTGTTCATTCAGATCAAGGCACTGCTTTCTGTCCATTCTATGCCATGCCTTCTGCTTGCCTTTCAGCTCTCAGCTCTTGCCCTTCAACCCTGAACTCCCATGCCTGAGAGTTCACCATAACAAAACTAACCCATACCACTGCTGCTCCTGCCATTTTTGTTTGATGTACCAAAGAGGGTGCATGATGTACCTTTTCTCTGCTTTGCCCCACTCCCTCTCCCATCTTCTCCAAGCTTTAAGATCTGGAGATCTGGTACATACCCAGATGTGAGAATGTAATGTGGAAGGTGGGAAAGAACTGCTTCTGACAGACTGAAGCATGCATAGTCATTCTCCATTAGCCTATCTGATGGCTAGAGGAGTCCTTTTTCCATTGGAAAAAATTAGAAATTAGAAAGGAAATGAATATTAAGTACCTACAGTGATTAGGCTCTTTACAAATATTATCCCATTTGATCCTCACAACAAGCCTAAAAAAAAGATGTTACTATTATCCCTATCTTATACATGAAATCAAAGAGAGGTTAAGTGACTTTGTTGGGGTCTCCTTCCACCCTACCTGAGGCTATGTTAACCCTGAGAAATGGGCTTTTTCTTTGCCTTTTCATCTGTTCTTTTCTTTGTAAATGTAGGGAGTAGAGTCTCTGATCTGACTTGGGAATGCTAGTCCCAGAATCCAGGCTAAGTGTTTTTGCCAGACAGAATCAATGCTCTGAGAATGAAGGCTTCTGGGACTCAACCTTCCAGAAGCCAGAAGTGATGCCAAATTTTTTTTTTTTTAAATTTTTTTTATTATATATATATATATATTTTATAATATTATCCCTTGTATTCATTTTTCCAAATTACCCCCCCTCCCTTATTCCCTCCCCCCGACGACAGGCAATACCATACATTTTACATGTGTTACAATATAGTCTAGGTACAATACATGTGTGCGAATATCACTTTCTTGTTGCACAATAAACATTAGAATCCGAAGGTACATGCAACCTGGGCAGACAGATATTAGTGCTAACAATTTACATTCCCCTCCCAGTGTTTCTTCTCTGGGTGCAGCTACCTCTGTCCATCATTGATCAACTGGAAGTGAGTTGGATCTTCTTTATGTTGAAGATTTCCACTTCCATCAGAATACATCCTCATACAGCATTGTTGTTGAAGTGTACAGTGATCTTCTGGTTCTGCTCATTTCACTCAGCATCAGTTGATTTAAGTCTCTCCAGGCCTCTCTATATTCCTCCTGCTGGTCATTTCTTACCGAGCAATAATATTCCATAACCTTCATATACCACAATTTACCCAACCATTCTCCAACTGATGGACATCCATTCATCCTCCAGTTTCTAGCTACAACAAAAAGAGCTGCCACAAACATTTTGGCACATATATGTCTCTTTCCGCTCTTTAGTATTTCTTTGGGATATAATCCCAGTAGTAGCGCTGCTGGGTCAAAGGGTATGCACAGTTTGATAACTTTTTGGGCATAATTCCAGATTGCTCTCCAGAATGGCTGGATTCTTTCACAACTCCACCAGCAATGTATTAGTGTCCCAATTTCCCCACATCCCCTCCAACATTTGTCATTATTTGTTCCTGTCATCTTAGCCAATCTGACAGGTGTGTAGTGGTATCTCAGAGTGGTCTTAATTTGCATTTCTCTGATCAGTAGTGATTTGGAACACTCTTTCATGTGAGTGGATATAGTTTCAATTTCTTCCTCTGAGAATTGTCTGTTCATATCCTTTGACCATTTAAGTGATGCCAAATTTAGACCTGAACCAGATAGAATCTATGCTTCTAACTGAGTTGCTTATGTGTATGCACATAAATATTTATTTTTATACTGTATAGATTTTTATATGTTCTTGTTATCTTCCCTGTTAGAGTTATAGGTTCTTTCTGAGTAGGGATTATTTCACTCTTTGTACTTGTATCCCCATCACTTAGCACAGAGTCAGTGATATAGTAACTACACAATAAATACTTGTTGATTGATTTATTTATTTATGATGCTATGATGATAGATAACCTTTCTGAGCTTCCATTTGCTTATCTATAAGATGGAGATAATATGTTCAATGCTTTACTTATAGGATTGTTTTGGGACCAGGTAAACCAGGTAATGTATACAAAGCACTATGCAAATACCAGTGATCATATTGTTATTATTATTATTTTTTTATATAAAAGAAGGCTTACTTTATCAAAGAAGTCACTAGACACAAAAATCTGTCTTGTTAATTAACATGCTTTATTCCTTGGGCCTTCTCCTTGGTGCTGACCTGGCCTGGCTTCTTTGGCTTTGACTGGCTGCTGTGAATTCCTGTTACTTCCTGAGGACCCCTTGGTTTGACTTCTCCACTGAATTTAAGCTTGATCCCACCTAGAGATCTTTTGTTTCTCTTGAAGCACAACCAAAGCCATGTGGTTTTCTCCAAGTGATTCTGCTTTAGCCTTACTCTCTTATACATAGACCGCCAGGATTTTAATACCTTAAGGCTAAGCTATCACAAGGTCCCAGTGGAAACCAACATGGCAGGATCACAAAATTTAAGCTTTAAAAGAACATTAGATGATGAATGTTGGAGGGGATGTGGGAAAACTGGGACTGATGCATTGTTGGTGGAGTTGTGAAAGAATCCATCCATTCTGGAGAGCAATTTGGAACTATGCCCAAAAAGTTGTCAAACTGTGCATACCCTTTGATCCAGCAGCGCTACTACTGGGATTATATCCCAAAGAAATACTAAAGAGCGGAAAGAAACATATATGTGCCAAAATGTTTGTGGCAGCCCTTTTCGTAGTGGCTAGAAACTGGAATTTGAATGGATGTCCATCAATTGGAGAATGGTTGGGTAAATTGTGGTATATGAAGGTTATGGAATATTATTGCTCTGTAAGAAATGACCAGCAGGAGGAATACAGAGAGGCTTGGAGAGACTTAGATCAACTGTTGCTGAGTGAAATGAGCAGAACCAGAAGATCACTATACACTTCAACAACAATACTGTATGAGGATGTATTCTGATGGAAGTGGAAATCTTCAACATAAAGAAGATCCAACTCACTTCCAGTTGATCAATGATGGACAGAAATAACTGCACCCAGAGAAGGAACACTGGGAAGCGAATGTAAATTGTTAGCACTACCCTCTATCTACCCAGGTTACTTATACCTTCGGAAGCTAATAATTAATGTGCAACAAGAAAATGGTATTTACACACATTTTTGTATCTAGGTTATATTGTAACACATGTAAAATGTATGGGATTACCTGCCATGGGGGGGGGGAGTGGAGGGAGGGAGGGGATAATTTGGAAAAATGAATAAAAAAATAAAAAATAAAAATAAAATTAAAAAAAAAAGAACATTAGATTTGAAGTTGGAAGACCTGAGTTCAAATCCTATCCCTAATACTGCTTCCTGGGTAATCCTGAATAAGTCATTTAATTTCTTTGTATTTTGGTTGTCTCACTTGCCCCTCTCTGGTTTTCAGTAAATACTAAATATGCATAACATTGAATTGAATTGCTATAGTAAAGATATTAAACTAGATAATGTTTAAAGTCTAAATCTATGTTCCAAGTCTTTGGAGCATTTATGGAGGCAATTTATGAAAAGATACTTATTCAAAGATTAGCAAAAATGGTTTTGAGAATCATCACCATGAACCCATCACTGAGAGAATGGTTATAATGAACTGAAAGGAGAAGTTAAACCTAGGCAACAAAGTCTGTCAGTCATTCTCCAATAGCCATAAGCAGGACTGGCCCTATTAAGCATTTAGGAACCAAAATGATATATTTTTAAAAAATCACTTACTTGACTAATTTTTATGGTCTTCATTTCAATGCTACTTCCAAACTCAATCTTCCTTGTGACAAAAAAGAATTCAGCAAAAACATGAATGGGCAAATATATTTGACAGTATATACAATATTTTGTCCTTTTAGATTCTCTCTTCTCTTAAGAATGAAAGAATGTTTTTGTTATTTCTTTTGGAGGCAATGGGGCAGGGTGCAATGCATAGAACATTGGGCCTAGAATCAGGAAGATCTGGGGTTCAAATACAACTTCAGACATATAGTGGTTGGTGACCCCAAGTAAGTCACTTAAACTCTGATTACCTCTTTTTGCCCAACTGTAAAATGGAGATATTATAGCACTTACCTCACATGATCATTGTGAGGATCAAATGAGATAATATTTGTAAAAATGCTTAGCACGGTACTTGACACATAGTAGGTATTTTATGAACATGTGTTTCTTTCCTTTCTATATGCTGCTTCTCTCAGTCCTTCACTAGTTTTCCCCCAGCTACTTCCAGTTTGATCTTCCATTGATCTTTTCAATTATACAATTGTAGTGAGAGAATCATATTATTTCCTTTTTTGGTTCTGTTTATTTCATTTTGTATCAGTTCATGGCATTGTCCCACATCTCTCTGAATTGCTCATATTCCTCACTTGCAATGATATTCCATTGCATTCACATGCTATAGTTTTCCTAACCATTCCCTGAATAAAATATCAGAGGCCAATTTTCCTGTCTCAAAGTCTATCTATTGTGATTCATCTTTTTAAAATTTCAATTTATTTAATTAATATTATGTTTTAATATTATAAATTAATTAAATTTCTATTTTTCTTTAAAAGATATAAGTCTGATCATGTTGCCATCCCATATCAAACTCCTGTGGTTCCTTATTACCTCTAAGATCAAAAGGAAAGCCATTTAGTATTTAAAGCTCTTCCTAACCTGGTCCCATCTTGTATTTCCAGTTTTCTGATATTTTATTTCCCTCTGTGCAATCTGTAATCCAGAAAAACTGACCTCTTTGCAATTTTTCCAACAGGACACTCCACTTCACATCTCAGGCCATTGTACTGACCATCTCTCATGCTTGCAATGCTGTGCCTGATTTCCCAGGCTTCCTTTGAGTCATCACACCGAGTTGCACATATTAAGTGTCTGCTATGTATCATGCACTGTGCTGAGAAGTGGGGAAACAAAGAAAGGAAAAAAGAAAATCTATAAACATTTATTAAAATGATGAACCAAGCACTGTACTAAGTGCTGGGAATATATAGAAATATAGCATAGAGTTTCTGCTAGTAAAGAGTTCTCAGTCTAATGAATGATGCATCCTGCAGAGAGTTATATACAAGGAAGTTATTTACAGGATAAATTAGAGATGATCAACAGAGGGAAGAAGACACTAGAATTAAGAGGGATCCTAAAAGGCTCCCCACAGAAAGTGAGATCTTAGCTAAGACTTGAAGGAAAGCAGAAAGTGGAGATGAGAAGCATTTCAGGGATGGAGGATAACCAGAGAAAACATTCTATGTTGGGGGATGATGAAATAATACCCTGTTCAAGGAATCTCAAGGAATCTGGATCACAGAGGACACTGAGAAGCAAGATGACTGGAAAGGGAGGAGCCTTGAAGACCCAGAGGATTTTCTATTTGATCCTTGAAGTGATAGGAAACCTCTGGAACTTATTGAAGAAGTCTGGAAAAGGCTAACCTGATCTGTTTGACAGCTGAGTGGAGGGGGAGAAATCTAACATACTGAGTCCAACTAGTAGGCTATTATCCAGGAATGTCCTACTTAGGGCTTGTCCCAGGGTAATTATGATATTAGAGGAAAGAATTATCCTTTAATTATTCCCCACCTTCTGCAGGAAGCCTCCAGCCTCCAAGCCTTGTCCTCTCTAATGGCCTTCTATTTACTATGTGTCATCTACTTATATACATGTTGCCTCCCCCATTACAATGTAAGCTCCTTGAGGTCAGGAATTATTTTTGCTTTTCTTTAAATTCCCAGCACTTAGTACAGTGCTTGTTCATATGTTATTTCCATCATGTCCCTCTCTTTGTGACCCCATTTGGGGTTTTCTTGACAAAAATATTGGAATGGGTTTCCATTTCCTTCCTCAGTGCATTTATAGCTGAGGAAATTGAGGCAGAGTTAAAATGATTTGCCCACTGTCACACACCTGGTAAGTGTTTGAAGTCTAATTTGAACTCTTAGAAAGAGAAATTTTCCTAATTCTAGACTCAGTACTGTCTCCACTGGGTCACTTAGCTGATTAATAAATGCTACTTTACTTATTGACTGACTAGTTGATTGTTTATAATTTTCAAGAATTAAATTTGTCTTCATTTTGATTCTCTAGTTTTTTTTAAGGAATGAAAAAATTTTAAAAATCCTTTCAATATGGATAAATACATAACGGTTTTGAAAGGAAAATTCATGAAGCAGTTGTAATTAATATGATAAATCAATAGAGACAAGGTAGAAGAAATAGAAAAACACAAAATAAAAAACTCAAATGCAGAAATAGCCCACAATATTTTTATCATTGAGATTCAAATTATTGTTAAGGAAAGAGAAATAAGTCATTTTTGTTTGCCTTTTTTTGAGTTTTAGCTGCTAATATTATGAAACTTAAGAAAATGAAATGGCATCTTGAATATAAATGTAGAATACATTCACAAGGGAAAAATGATTTTTCCAGAGAAGAGGAAATGATTTTAATAAGCAAATATGAAAAATTTTGATAACCAGTTCGATAAGAACTGCTTTCAGAACTGTGAAGTGTCAGAGATCATTGTTCACAAATCTATTTTAAGCTCCTTGAGGGCAGGGAATATCTTTCCCCCTTTTTATATCATTTTAATACACAATAAAATAGTGGATGGTACATAATAAGTGCTTTATAAATCTTTATTGATTGATTGAGATAATATTTGCAAAGGGCTTAGCCCAATGCTAGACACTTAGTAGGCAATTAATAAATGTTTATTGACCGATTATGAATCCATAGGGTCAGAACAGTGCTTGGTGCACTGTTACATATGTGTATATATATATGTATGTATGCTTACATGTATTTATATATGCATAGCAGCTTCCAAGTTTTCTACTTGCAGATAAGATAATAGGGAGAGTTACCTATTTCTTTGACAGTCTTTGTGATCAATTAATTAACTGAGAGCATTCATATTTTGAATTGTAAGTGGGCTAAAGGAAAGCTATACATAATGATAATTTGATTGCATATAGGATACGTTGTTGAAACTGATACTGGGGAATATTTGATACTTTAATAACTTATTTAAGATTATGGCTCATCAATAGATATTTTCAATATAATTTTTAAAGAAATTAAATATAGGAGAATTGTATTGGGTACTCTACTGA
The DNA here is from genome assembly GCF_048593235.1 of Sminthopsis crassicaudata. NCBI lineage: Eukaryota > Metazoa > Chordata > Mammalia > Dasyuromorphia > Dasyuridae > Sminthopsis > Sminthopsis crassicaudata. Next base: position 49,274,313 of record NC_133620.1, read on the forward strand.
TAAAGGTAGAGGGCAGGCTTGGAGTCAGGAAGACTCATTTTTCTGAATTAACAAATCTGTTTTCAGACACTTAGTAGTTATGTGATCCTGAAGAGGTCACTTTAACCCTGCTTGCCTCAGTTTCCTTATGTGTAAAATGAGATAAAGGAAATAGCAAACCACTCTAATATTTTTATCAAGAAAACCCCCAAATGGAGTTACAAAGAGTTGAACAAGATTCATGCAATTCATAAACAAAAACCACATAAATATTATCATGATGGCAAGTATTTTCTAAAGAAAGAGAAATAAGACCAATTTGTTTTTTAGGAATTTTAACTCATGAAATTACAAAACCTAAAAAATTGAAATGACATCTTGAATATATAAATGCAGAATATGTTTCCAAGGGAAAATAATGTTTTCCAGAGAAGATAAAATGATTTTAATAAACAAAACCAAACTTTTATGTTAAAAATGAAGAGAGACAAGTTGGTATATTGCCTTCAAAGATAGGAAATAGGATAGTTTTTAAGTCAGGCTGTTCAACACTGGGAAAATAACTAGACCTCTCACTGGTCAGGGCAGAAGGTATCAAATGATACCTTGGCCTCCAGGGCCTAATAAGGCAGCAGCACAACTGCCTGAAGTCCAAACTAGATTAAAATGCAATTGGGAAACATTTAATAAAATAAAAGCCAGAGAACAGAAGTATAATAATATTAAGATTTAAAACTAAATCAATATGTGGTTAGCAAGAATCATTTTATGAGGATTGGTGGCCCTGCTTCTATTTGAGTTTAATGCCACAAGTATAGACAACCTTCTTAAGACTAAAAGACTCATGCTCCCCCTTACAAGGTATGTAGGCAGTCCCAGAGAGTCAAGGGGACCAGAATTCAAATTTGACCTTAAACAATGTGTTACTCTAGACAAGTCACTTAGTCTCTGTCTGATTCAGTTTTTCACTTGCAGAATGAGAAAAAGAATTACACTTTCCCTACAGGGTTGTTGTGAATATCAAATGAGATAATATTTGAGAAACCCTTAGTAAAGTGCCTAGCATATAATAGGTACTTAATAAATGCTTGTTCTAGGTATTTTCAATTGATAAATGGCCAAAGGATATGAACAGTTTTTAGATGAAGAAATTAAAACTATTTCTAGTCATATGAAAAAATGATCTAAATCACTTTTGATCAGAAAAATGCAAATTAAGACAATTCTTAGGTACCACTACACACCTCTCAGATTGACTAAGCTCCTTGAGACTAAGGTGACAAGAAAAGATAATGATGAATGTTGTAGGAAATGTGGGAAAACTGGGACATTAATATATTGTTGGTGGAGTTGTGAACTGATCTAACCATTCTGGAGAGCAATTTGGAACTTTGCCCAAAGGGCTATCGAACTGTTCATACCCTTTGAACCTGCAGTGTCTCTCCTGGACCATATCTCAAAGAGATCATCAAAAAAGGAAAAGGATTCATATATGCACAAATGTTTGTAACAGCCCATCTTGTAGTGGCAAGGAACTAGAAATTGAGTGGATGCCCATTAGCTGGAGAATGGCTGAATAAGTTATAGGTATATGAATGTGATAGAATATTGTTGATCTATAAGAAACAATCAGCAGGATGATTTCAAAGAGACCTGGAGAGACTTACATGAGATGATACTAGGTGTACACATTGTATACAGCAACAACAAGATTGTACCATGATCAGTTGTGATGGATGTGGGTCTTTCCAATAGCATGATGGTTCAGGCCAGTTCCAATGGACTTGTGATAGAAAGAGCCATCTGCACCCAAAGAGAAGACAACGGGGACTGAGGATGGATCACAACAGAGTATTTTCACTTTTTTGATGTTGTTTGTTTGCTTTTTGTTTTCTTTCTTGATTTTTTTCCTTTTTTCCCTTTTTCCTTTTTGATTTGATTTTTCTTGTGCAGCATGATAATTGTGTGTATAGAACAATTGCACATGTTTATCATATATTGGATTACTTACTGACTGAGGAGGGAGAAGAGGGGAAGGAGGAAAAACATTTTGGAACACAAGGTTTTGTAAGGGTGAATTTTGAAAATGGTCTATGCATATGTTTTGGAAATAAAAAGTTTTAATTAAAAAAAAGTTTGTTCCTATACCCAAAGGGCTATGAAATCATGTATACAGAAACACCACTACTAGTATATACCCCAAAAGAGATAAAAAAAGGAAAAGGACATGGGTGTGTGTGTGTGTGTGTGTGTGTGTGTGTGTGTGTGTGTAGTTATTTATTTAAAGTAGCTCTTTTCTATAGAGAAGTGGAAACTGAGGGGATGCCCATCAGTTGGTGAATGACTTAACAAATGTAGTATGTGATTATGATGGAAAACTTTTGTGCTATAAGAAATGATGAATGAGATGCTCTCAGAAAAATCTGGGAAGACTTCCATGAGCTGATGCAAAATGAAATATACTATTAGAAAGTAACTGCAATATTGTAAGATGATCAACTGTGAATGACGGAGCTGTTCTCAGCAATGCAGTGATTCAAAACAACTCTGAAAGAAAAAAAAAATGCTTTCTATACTCAGACAAAGAATTGATTGTGTCGGAATATGGATTAAAACATACTTTAAAAAAAACTTTATTTTTCTTGAAGTTTTTTTGGACTTTTTTTCACAACATGACTTATGAAAATGTTTAGTACGACTTCATGTATATAATGTTTTGATTTGCTTGCCTTCTCAGTACAGGGGAGGAGTTGAGGAAGGAAGAAGGAAGAATTTAGGACTCCAAGTTTTAAAAATGAATGGTAAAAAATTCTTTTTAGATGTAATTGGGGAAAAACAGAAAACTAAATAAACTAAATAAAATAAAATAAATGCTTGTTCCCGCTCCTTGGGGCCAACAAACCTGGTTTAGATTCAATTTTAAGGCTTACTAGTTCCCCCAAAAGCCAAATTACTTGATCTTACTGTTTCTCAGCTGCTACTCTTCCCATGTTAGAAAGGCACCTGAATCCCAGAGAGGTTTTCAGGATCACAGACAATTAGTGTCAAAAGCAGGATGGAAATTAGGTCTTTCTGACTCTAATTCCAGTACTCTACCCACTGCACGTTGCCTCTCATTTCCTTGTCTATAAAACAGGAATAATGATAATACTGGCATCATTTATTTAGAAAGGTTATTGAATAAGCGCTTTGTAACCCTAAAAACATTATGGGAATGTGGAGTAGTTTTATTTCACTGTAGAGAAATGACAATAAACTCGGAATTTTTTTTATTAGACTTGTGATTTCATTGGTGTAGATAGTTTCTCCTGAAACAAAGATGTCTTGCAGAAGGTGAGATTCAAGGTGAATCTTGAAGAAAGCCAAGGAATTGAGGAGATGGAAATGGAGATGAGGAGGGAGAGCATTTCCTTCTCCAGTACAGTAATTCTTTCTCTACTTAACTACTGACTTGGGAAAGACTTTAACATAAAATGGCTAAGATCTCCCCCTGCGTTCTCCACTCATCCTGATCTATATCTTGCTACTAGATGTAGATAGCTCTGGAGCATAAAATGAGGCTGGTGACTTTGCACAGCCCTCCCTCACTTAAATCCAATTCACTTGCAAGTCATACCATTGCCTTCTGGATGTCATGATCCTTACAGAGCATGGACAAACAACTGCTCTCTATTAAAAGCCCAGCAGGTGGCACTCGTGGCACTGGGAAAAAACTCTCATTAATAGCTTTAGACAAGACCATTCCTAAAGAATACAGGGTTTGCCAAGAGAAGCTTCATTCCCTGCTAATTGTTTTTCAACTGAATTTTTATTGCAATTTATGCAAATCTGAAAGGGAACAAAACTTGACAAGCCAACTCAATACCTTAAGTTATAAGCCAGTCCTTAGCCTATGTTACAGTAAATGGGAGATGGGGAAATAAAGCATCTGACTCAAAGGCTCCTCTTTTATTCTCTCTCTAAGGCAGCTATCAGGCTAGTATCTAGGGCTCTTGGAGAGTGATGAAAAGGCACAGGGAAGACTAGATCCCATGAATCCCTGATTAATGAGTTTTACAAAAGACTTTAAAACTGCCCAAATAAATGGAGTCAGATTTAAAGGGAAGTGTCTGAGAGCCCAGGGGGTTGGTTGTTGTCTCAGCTTCCAAAGGGAGAAATTCTTGTCCTCTGAGGCAGTTTTGCATGGTCATAGAGAGCAAAGAATTTACCTAAGAGGTCAGCAGTTTAGCCCAGAGAGTCACCAACTGCGCTTTGTGCTGTTTCTTGAGGTGGGGATAAGGTTGATAATGAAAGTGCTGGTCACTTATAAGCCTAAGGAGAGAAGGAAACAAAACTGAGAGATTTAAGAAGAAAAGAATTCAGGTTTCCATTGCCTTAGATCATAGATCTTTAGATGGATTGATAGATTTAGTTAAGTAACTTGGCCAAAGTGAGTGGTTAGTTGTTTCACCCCAGGTCACAAAGATAATAAGCCTCAGAGGAGGGATTAGAACTTATTCCAAAATGCTGTTCTTTCAATTATGCTATTTGGCAATCATAAATACAAAGATAGAAGATGGAGCAGAGGCCTTCTCATCTAACTGGTCAAGAAATTAAAGCCCAGGGGTCTTAAAGTGCTTGCCCTATCAGAAGTATGAGGCTAAAGAGGAAAAAATTGAAGCCAGTGAATCCAAATTCAAAGTTCCGAGTCCCTTTCAGACTATCTCTAACCCATTCTAATTTTATTCACAGCAATAAAAACAAGATCCATTTACCTAAAACTTTAAGATTTGCAGAGCAGTTTGCTCACTTTGCCTCAATGGAGCTCCCTTGTTTCTTTCTTTAGTGTCATCCAGTGACATTTCTTTCTTCTTTAAGCAGAAGAATGAGGTCATTCTACATTACCTGCCTTGATTTAGATTTAGGTTTATAATAAGGAACCGTATCAGGCTTGTTTCAGAGTGGTATCGGGAAGATTCCGATCCTTAGAATAGCATCATACGTTTAATAGCTTGATTGGCTCAGTTGGATACCCAGGAATGAATATAATGCTTTTGGTCCCTGATATGGTTTGGGGATTCCCATTCATTGAGGGGTTCTTAATCTGGGATCCACAAACTTGTGTAGAGTATGTGTATGTGAGAGAGAGAGAGAGAGAGAGAGAGAGAGAGAGAGAGAGAGAGAGAGAGACAGAAAAAGACAGAGAGACAGATAAAGAGACAGAGAGACAAAGACAGAAACTGTTGTTCAGTAGTGACTAATGATTCATAGCTCCATTTGGGGTTTTCTTGACAAAGATACTGGAGTGTTTGAGGCTGGATTTGAATTCAGGTCTTCCTACCTCTAGAGCTAGCACTTTATCCACTGTGCCACCCAGCTGCCTGGCACATAGTAAATACTTTACATCTTAGAGAGTTTACAAATAAGGAAAGGAAACAAAAAAGGAAAGAGAAGTTATAACTGATTTGTCTCTGGAAGCACAGGTAATATATGTGAATATGTAAGAGTCAGAACCTAACCTTTGGTCTTCCTGCATTTGAGGCCAGCTATTATAATTGGAGAAGAAATATCAATACCTTAAGAGTCCTAAGGCTTAGGGAATTATGAAATATGATATAATATAATATAACACAATAGAGAGATTAAGTGCTATGGTCATGGTCAAGAAGCAGAGATAGGATCTGAATTTTCCCTTATTATATTATTGTTTCTTTAAAGCAGGGAAATATTTTTGTTTGACTTTATATATTCCCAGGGACTAATATATGGTAGATACTATGACAGAAACTGTCTAGGGATTTATTGATATATACAGCTGCCAATTATAATCATCAAAGAAGTAGAAATGTGGAAAAACTGGCTTATTATGTGTAGAGCGCATAAATTTACTGTATCCAAAAGTCAGGGAGCCTGAGCAGCAATTTCAGCAATCTTGAGTAGGTTTTAGTTTCATAGGCAGACAATGGAATTTTACAGAAGGCAGAGGGAAAAGGTAGTGATTTATATATCAAAGAACAGGTAGCAGAAGGGGAAGATCATTATCAGGTAAAATAGTAAACTAGTCACTGAACACTGGGGATACAGCTGGAATTTGCAAACTATTCATTTGCTGCTGAGCTAAGGTTGATGTCTCAAGCTTCATTTTGATAATTAATGGAAGTAAGAAAGTAAAGCCAGAAAATTGTCTTATTGTGGCACTTAATAAATATTAATTGTTGATTGTTGGATTGATTGAATACATGTCGTTTCTCAATTCAGGCCCAGCTCATTATCCACAATTCCAGTCTCCCTCTCTATTGGTGAAACATTTGTTTTTAAAACTTGGACTTCCAAATTATCTTCTTATCTCCTTCCTCAAATCTCTCTTTCCTCCTCCCATTCTTCTCTCCCTCTCCCCAATTGAGAAGGCAAGCAAATCAAAACAGGTTATGTCCTCTAGGGCTGGCTGTTTGCTGTGGACCATTACTAGGACTTCATCCTCTCCCCAGAGAATTGCACTTAGATGATCCTGCCAATTAAGACTCTTTCTATGGTGTTATTGGCTAGGGGGCCTCCAAATCAGATGGTTCTGAGTTTCAGCACTTTGCTATCTATGTGACTTTTCTCATTCTATAAAAGGTGGATGATAATAATGACACCTACTTCATAGGGCTAATGTGTGATTCAGATAAGGTAATATATCTAAAGATCATTATAAGCCTAAAGAATTATTATTATTATATCAGAGGAGTTAAAGTTTTTAGTGAAAGAAGGGTTAAAACTTCTTAGACAAGTTTAGAAGAATTGCCAGAATATGTATAGAGGTGAAGGGGACTTCTCTTTTTGTGAGGACATTTGAGTTTACTAGGAGGAAATATTCTACGCAATCAGAATTAGATGAAAGAGTTGTTATAGGGTCCTAGTGGAAACTTACAGGATCTCAGATGGCTTTTCTTCAAATAGAAGCAGCTTCAAATAGGCTTGCTTTTAAGAAGGTCATGATATAATAGAATTAGAGTATGGCACTGACATGATATGACATTACAATATGTGAGGACATCCTTAACTGGTTCTAAGAGTTTACAGAAGCAGTCAAAAAACTGGTTAGCTTCACCAACTGCCTCACTTGGTTACTGTTTCTGAGGTCAGTAAAGGGAGTGGAGCCTTTCTAGCCTTTTGAGTTCAAAGGTGTGGAGGACCCTTGGACATCCTAGTCATCCAAAAGTTAGATTGGCACTTTATCCAGTATTAATGTCCTGAGACTTAAGAAGTGACCTTCAGAAATGATTTTTGAGACTCCAGACCCGTAGAAATTGAGATGAGGTCTCTTAGACAGTAGTGATAACATTTGAATATTGGACTTTGGTGGGACCAAATACTGTGTAGGAATTGAATTAAATTTTAAGCCTACCCTGAAATTGAGCAGGACAAAATACATATGCTTTAGAAACATTGGGAGAAATGTTTGTGCTTTTTTCTTGCTATATCTTTTTGTTTTGTTTTGTTTTTCATAAAATTTTATTTTTGTGTTCTTAGTCATTATGATTAGAATGATAAATATTGAATTAATTTTCTGTGATTATGGTTGTGCCCAAAGTTTCAGATGTTTTTTGTGTTTATATATATATATATGGATATATATATATATATACATATATACATACACATACATATGCACACACACACACACATATATATATATAATATGTAATTGATCATTGTTGTAATCATCATTTTATTTTTTCCAATTACATATGATGAGGTACTCAGTAGTTAGAGAACTGAAGCATTGATGGAATTACTCCTTAGGGCAGACAGGAAAGAGCTCTGATAAAGATCTTATGGTTCCACCCTCTGTGGATGTCCTCCAGTCAGAAACCCAAGTTATGTCAAATCCCTGAGCTGCCATCAGTCATGGGCAGCCTCCTCTTGCTGTGTCCTGTTAGAAATTCAAGTCATGTCCCTGAAGTTAAATTTTCCCTGTAAATTTGTCCATGGCTCATGCCATCTTTGCTGAACCTAGTGTCTCAGTCCACTATGTCAGTCTGCCTCATGGTGTCTTACCCTTCACTCCATCCCCATGCCACATGGTGTCTCTCTCTCTTATCCTTCACTATGCCTTATGGTATCTTTTTCCTTATAATTAATTAACTCTTTTAGTGTAATGCCAGCTAGGGACATGCTCCAACCTCATAGGGTGTTTCCCTTTCTTGGCTAATTGTGAGTTCTATTAGGGAATTTGTCTTTTCCATCATTAATTATTAAAACCCCTTTCCTATGTGCTCTCCCAACTCTATTTCATATTTACCATTCCTTGTGTCCATTGTATCTCTTCATTTTGTCTATAACTCCTTCTAAATAAACCTACCTTTTGCCAAAGAAAATGGCCATTTTTAATTCTTCACATTACAAAATCTCAACATTTGGTGCTCTTAAATCCCATCATCTGATACTGCAACATTTGCTACCTCAACCACATCACATGTAAAGACAATTTTTAATATTCATTTAAAAAAAATTCTGAGTTCCAAATTTACTCCCTCTCTCTCCAAAAAATGGTAAGCTATTTGCTTGTTATATCTTTGGAATTATTTCCTTTTGTAAAAACAATTCAATGTGAAATGGTGAAGTCCTAGTTGCAAGTCTTTAATAGATAGAGGAGTACTTCTGGTAGGGACCTAAGCCCATAGGAAGACCCCTTCAGCCAAACCTCAGGGTAACTTAGATTTCACAGTCTGGTTCTGAAAGAGTGAGCTAGAGTGATTATATTCCCTCCTATGTATGTTTATGCTCAATCATTTTCAATCTTGTCTGACTGTCCATAACCCCATTTGGGGTTTTCTTGGCAAAGATACTGGAGGGGCTTACATTGTTTTTCTCCAACTCCCTCCTATATAAAGATTAATACTAATTAAATATGTATGGCTATTTCCAACTGGTGTATTAATCATAGTTCATAGACTGATTTTGGACACTGATATGGTCAAAATGGGAAGTAAAGTACAATGGGGAGAAAAAACAGATCTGGACCAGTGGTGGGCCAGCCAATTGGCTCTCAAAAAAACAAAAAACAAACCTTAAATTTAATCTGCATTATTAACATTTTCTCCATCATTTCCTTGAGTCTAGACTAACTACAATATTTCTCAGGTGTAAATGCTCACACTGGAAATTTAACAATTGTTTTGGGGATTTAGTTGGAATACAACCTTGAGGACTTAGGAAACCTGCTTCTGTCATTTATTAACTGTGCTCATGCGCTCATAAGAGCATGCTCTCTGAGTACCAATTTCCTTTTCTAATGAAAAGACTACCTCTAATAAGGGGTTGTGGTAAGAGTCAAAAGGCTTAAGATATTATATATTGGGTAAAAGTCAGCCATTATTATAATTCCAGCCACATCTGCTACAGGCTAAGATGGGTAACATTGACCAAATCTCTTTCCTCTGAAGGACCCATTTTCAACCATAAATGGAGAAAGATAGACTAAAGCAGTGAGGTCCAACGTAATAGAAAGAAAGGATCCCTGATGGCTCCTAGTGACTCAGAAAACAACATTGTTTAAAAATTTTTTTTTACTCTTTTGTTAAACATTTCTCAATTGTAATTGGGAAATTCCCTTAATTAATTAAATTAAAATGCATTTTAATCTGGTTTGGTCTGCACTAAAGTTTTCTGCTTGTAGCAGGGAGTTTGACAACTGCTGATTAAATGATTTCTAAGCTTTAACATTCAATGAAAATATTCCTTTTATCTGATCATCCAGATGACAGATAGTAGAGAAGATACATCACTCAATCTGGGGTCAGGAAGACCTGAATTCAAATTTGACCTTAGGCGTTTACTAGCTATGTGATCTGCACAAGTCATTTTTTAAAATTCTTTTTTCATCTATAAAATGGGGATGATAATAGTAGCATCTACTTCCCAAGATTGTTGTAAGTATCGTTGGTCAAGAAGACAAATCCCCAAATGTGAAATAGTTTTAGAAAGAAGTGCATTGGGCTATTTATTAGGTAGAGGACAGCAAGCTGGAAAGGAGTTGTGGCTCTCTCTTGTCCAGCTTCTGGTGGGCTTAAATTATAAAAGATTTAGGCAAGAGTACCTTCACAGGAGTCATTCAAATGACAAATATGACATTAAACATATTATATATATTACATGATATATAATTATCATGTGGGACAAGACCCCCTTTCCCAAATTAGCAAATCAAACACATCTTCAGGTACAAAGAGAAAACATTTATTTAGTCCCTGCAGAGAGAGGCCCACACTTGGGACCTATCCCAGCTCCTGCTATGTGCTCGTAGAGCTTGACCAGCTTCCTGCAGGTTGGGGATTTAAAAAGCAAAAGACCCAAGCTTTTTCATTGGATAGACTAAAAGGACATAATCATCCTTGACCAGTGGTCAGAGTGTTGTCTGCTTTCCACAGGTCATGTACTTCTTGAGGGTCTGACCTTTAGAGACCATGTGACTCCCTTCAACCCAAGGTTCAAAATCTGATTTTCCCACCCTGGGAATAGGGATCATGTGACTTAGTCTCAAACTGAGAAAACTTCATCCAGTCAGTCCCATTCATTATAAATATATTAGATGTAATACAATAAATATAAAGTATGACATCTCTTTGAAAAAAGAGTAACTTGCACTTCCAGTTGATCAATGATGGACAGAAATAACTACACCCAGAGAAGGAACACTGGGAAGTGAATGTAAATTGTTAGCACTACTGTCTATCTACCCAGGTTACTTATACCTTCGGAAGCTAATATTTAATGTGCAACAAGAAAATGGTATTTACACACATATATTGTATCTATTGTTATATTGTAACACATGTAAAATGTATGGGATTACCTGTCATGGGGGGAGGGAGTGGAGGGAGGGAGGGGATAATTTGGAAAAATGAATAAAAAAAAAAAAGAAAAAAGAGTAACTTGAAAGCATGGCAGATTGAGATGGATAATGGTAAGTAGAAAAATTCAATAAAATTTGGGCAAAGCCAAAGCACGAGCACCCCAAACACAAGCATGGGGGGATTTAAAATAAGACCTGGGTAAGGGCATCCAAACTAAGAATGTTGGGGTGGATTCATGACCTGGGGGAATCCAAAAAATCTTGTAGCCATCTTCAGTATTCCTGTGGAGTTATAGAAGTCAAGCAACAATTTGGATTCAATCTCTACTCAAAAAAGTTAAATTTTTTTCCCTTTTATTCATTTGTTTGCTTGGTAATTTAATTATCTGTTATTTGTTACATTTTGAATTCTGAGTTTTCTCCCTCCCTCTTTCCAACATTCCATTAGAGAGGGCCAACATTTGATATAGATGTGTGGAACCATACAATCTATATTTCCATATATCAGTTCTTTCACTGAAGGTAGATAGCATTTTCCTTCATAAATTCTTTGTAGTTGATTTGATAATATACTCAGAATAGCTTAGTCATTCACAGTTACTCTTTGAATAATATTGCTATTATTATATACAATATTCTTTTGGTTTTGTTCACTTTACTTTGCATTACTTCATTCAAGTTTTCTATGCTTTCTAAAGTCATTATTGTTATTTTTTACAGCACAGTAGTTTTCCATCAATAAAATTAAATTCAAACAGTATAATAACTTTCTTAGTTTTCCTCCAACCAATTAAACTGCTCCTTTCCAATCTCCTTTATTAATTCATCTTCTATATCAAGTCTCCTAACTGTGATGAACCCTAAGGATCTGTCCTAGGCCCTCTTTTCTATGCATACTTTCTCCCTTGATGATCCCTGGAGTTTAAATTGTTATCTCCATGCAGATGATATCTGAATGTGGTTACCTAGTCTTAGTCCTTCCATTATGGTCCAGTC